>NC_034409.1:82107121-82138475 GCF_002078875.1 Numida meleagris
GCGGGCGGGCGGGCGGGGCGGATAGAGCCCTGCGGCGGGAATAACGTCTCTTTTTTTTTTTTCTTTTTTGAAGACGACGACACCCAAAGTATAGCCATTTTCTTGTTTCTTCTGCTATCTTGTGGCTTATTTCACTTGGTAGAAGTCATTATAGGTCTTTATAGGACGAGAGGTGATGGCTTCAAGTGGCACTGGGGAGGTTCATGTTGGATGTGAGGAAACAGTTATTTTCAGAAAGAGTGATAGGGCACTGTCCAAGGAGGTGGTGGGGTCACTGTTCCTAGAGGTGTTCAAGAGCCGTGTAGATGTGTCACCGAGGGACGTAATTAGTAGGCATGGGAGGGATAGGCCAATAGCTGAACTAGGTGATATGAGAGCCTTAATGATTCGATGTCTGCGAGGGTCAAATTCGGATGTCTACATCGTATTTATGCACGGCAGTCTGCGTGGTATGAGGGCAGGAGCTGACTTGTCCTCCCTCACGTAACACATTTCTCTGTGGTAGGATCGTCACCATGGCTGCAGAGCCGCTCTGTGAATAAGGACTTGTGCAGGTTCAGGCATGGAGAGGATGTGTTTGTGTGCGGCATAGCTGCTTTTCATACTCTAGTGCTGGTCTTGGTAGTGCCTGACCAGCTTGTGGGAATGCCTCCCTAGAGCAGTGAGAATGCTTCCCACAGGTCTCAGAGGGCGTCTGCTTACGCTTTCCTTTTTCTCACTGAAGAAGTACTGTTTTGTTGATTTTTTTTTTCTTTTGAAAGAGCTGCTCTGAAAGTAATGCCTCCTATGTTATTATGTTGGCCCATGACATCAGAGGCGGATGTTGGTGGTACGGCAGTAGAGGTTGAACCTTCCCACCAATATTCCCTTACATATTGTTGCTGTGTGACAGATGGCAGCAGAGGGGCAGTCTAACAGAACGGCATCTGACATGGAAGTGCATATGAAGCAAAGTGTGAAATTGAATTCCTCCATGCAGAAAAAATGGTACCCACTGACCTTCAGTGACCTTCACTGACACTTGCTGAATGTTTCTGGAGACCAAACAGTGGATGTGAACACAGTGAGATGGTGGGTGGTGTGTTTCTGCGCTGGTGACAGCAACAGTGGTCACCTCCACAAGTGGAGATCTTGACAAGCGCAGCACGCAGGCTCTTGTTCATTGCTGGTGAAAATGTACAGCTAATGGTAGTGCCTGTGTTGAAAAATACTGCTTTTTGGCCAAGAATTTTCTCTGTCAAATAGTGTTATTGTGCTCTTCATATCTGTTGTAGTTTCCATGGAAATAAACAGGAGATACTATTTTCAGAGCAGACCATATAATAAGAGTGATAAGAAGTAGGGTTATCATAGAACCAGATGTTGAAAGGTACCACACAGCACCAATTTACAGTTCTGAGTTTGATTTTCTTGGTGCCAGTATTGGCACTGTGTCCATTAAACTGATTTTCTATTTTCTCAGCTGCCCTGAAATGATCTACGTCAACCGTGAGACAATACAGTGAAGGACAAGCACAGTAACCAAAGACTTTAGCAAACAAGTAAAGTCACAATTTTCCTGAAGCCAACGTGTAAGTGACAACCGTGGGTACTGTGTTGAACTGAGCTATGAGAGTTTTCTGTCAAATCAAGAAGCAAATTTACTAATGTTTTTTAAATTAAGCATATTATTGACTGAGGAGCCACATCAGAATTATCCTGAGAAAAATAACAGCTGCACCAAAAGCCTGGTCCTGCAAGATTTGTACACTGGCATGGGACAGTTCCTGGAAACAGTGAGCTACTGGTATTTAAGGAGTGTTTTGTGTTTTACACCAGTAGTATCCAAGGGGAGATCACCCGTGCCTCTATGGTACCCCTAACATGGATCAGGGCTTCATTATCCCCTTCAATTCATTGTCAAGTACTTTGAATAAGAGCGTAAAGTGATAACATTCCCTCAAAGGCTTAGGCTGTTTTTTATCTGATTCAGTTCTTTGGCAGCAGAGGATGCTGTGAAGCTGCTGAAGCTCTGCAAGTAAGAAGGAAAAGAGACCTCTGGGCTCAACTCTTTTCTGCCACCAGCTGTGAAGGACAGAATCCTTTCAAGATGCCAGGATGAGCCAAGAGACCTGAACCACTAGCAATAGAAGTGAAAGAAGTGTCCTTTGCAGAAGAGATCTGAGGCTAAGAGAGGACACTACCACCTCATGGGCTGTGGTAGGACTGCTTGGTTCAGCTGTACTAAGCAGCTCTTTGCATCATTCTTTATCTAGAAAGGGCTGTGATACCTCTCTTTCTTCTTGAATTACATACACTGGATTTACTTAAACATTTTTATGATAACTGATGTGTATAATGTCCACCTCATGTTGTGGTAAAGCTCTACTCTTTTAATGGGATTCTTAGACACAACTATAATAGGAAAAAAAAATGCTGATGCCAAAAGAAAAGAAATATAGAATGCATTCATGCTTATGAGAATTTCACTGATTTTTGTGTTGCAAGAGGAGTACAAGCTTGATACCATATGGTAATTCAGGCTGGGGAGGACCACTGGATGTGTCTAGTCCAGCCCCGGGGGCTTGTGGCTCCCTGTCTGGATGAGATTGCTCAGGGCCTTTCTGTTCAGCTGCATTTGTGTGCTAGTTCCCTGTTGTGACTGGGCTCTTGCCCCAGCACTGCAATGACATCATGGGGAATATTTTTTTTTTCTCACATTTAGCAAGAATTTCCTTTGCACATTGTCAGGTCACTTGCTTCTGAACCTTGAAAGCATGACGTCTTTACTGAGTAGGATTTCTCACGCTGGTTGCTGGAGCTTGATGAGGCTGCATTTTCTGGCAGAAGTGAGGGGGAGTGACAGACTGTAAAAATGATACTTCCACTATTTGCCGAATCCTCTCATCCTTAGCAGTTTGTGAGGTCTTCTGCTGTAACAGCAAGTTGAGGTTGAAACCTCAAGCAAATCCCATATACTTTCCTTTTGCAGAAGTGAGAAAGGTGCAAGAATGGTTATTTATGGCCTTTTACTGGCCAAACTGTGCTGGCCAGTAAAAAAAAGCATTGTTTATTTTTCAGTATTTGAATTAATGTTCCTCACCACGTTATTTCATCTTACCTCACTCTACAGTACTGAGAAGGGTAGCATGTGTCACACACATGTAAGAGGCTTGACAGCTGCAGTGATGAGACACTAGGAAAAGTAGCTTACGTTTTTATCTGTGCTTTCAGTGCATACTGTTGATTTGAAGCCTGGGGACTTTCAGCTGGTGTGTGTGCCGTTGAATTTCTGTGCTCTTCTGATACTTTTGGAAATGCAAAAGGAAACGGGGAAAAAAATAGCTCTTATGAGCTTAGATCAAAGGCAAAAAGAAAATGGGGAAATAGCTCTTGCATTTGCTTAATTAAAAATTGAGTCAGCAGAAATATACTTTAACCTTTTTTTAGCGGTCTAAATGAATTTCCAAGATGTTGACTTCTCTACGACATCTCTGTGTCAGCTTTGAAAGACTTACTGAAAGTTTACATGGCAAGATGACTTTTTATATTGCATTACTTAGTGGATCATCCATTTCGATGTTTTTCATATCTGTATGTAATGTGGTAGTGAGGGTCTTATGGTGGGTTTTTTTGTTTTGTTTTGTTTTGTTTTTCAGTGAGGCTGATGCCATTTAGAGTAGCCAGAATTTCTACTAATGCAAACCAGTGTGATTCTGGAGAAGGCTGAAGTGACTACAGTGACTTCAGGAGTTGAAGAGAGTCATAACTACGTATTTTTGTAAGGGGATCTCCAATGAAGAAAAGAATATCGCAAGTTCTCTTCTTTTGTTCTTTTTTTCTTTTTAACCTGTGCTATAAAAAGAGCTCTGAAGCTTTTGTGCTGCCTGTATTGGGTGCTGTATGTCTTGTTTCTCTTTATGAGGATTCGCGCACAAGTAACATATTAACAAAAAAGAAGGTACTGTAAAGGAGATACCAAATGGTCTAAGTTAGTGAAGCATGAACAGGTCTGATTCAGACTGAGACAGGAACAATGCTTTCACTGAGTCTGTTTGATACTTTTGTTTTGAGCACTGAATTAGTACAGTTCCTTATCAGAAACTTGGAAGATAAGCAGAAAAAAATTGCTTTCAAGTTGGCACTTCTGTTGCTTGTAAAGGTAAAGGAGCCAATCTCATCCAACTTACAATATTACACCAAGTCTTGATTGTGAGTTCTAAGTGCTGCTGTGAACTTGCAGAACTTTCTGTGAACTTAGCAAGTACTGTTGTTTAACAGAGGTTATCCCAAAGGTTTTACATGACATCATAAGATGAATGAATTTTTCTGTATTTATTAGAGAAGTAAAATCTTTGAGAATTGAGCTGAAACAGTAGGTGATGGGAAGATTGCAAGAGAAAGTTGATAACCTTTCCTTCTGTATCTGTGATCTCAGTAATTTACCTGCTTGGAAGGTTCATACTAATCTCTCTTTTTTCTTTTTCCTTTTTTTAATTTATTTCTTGTTTTTAATGCATAAATGCAGGATCGATTATCCTGGGTATATGAAAGAGGGAAAGGGAAACTACAGAACAGAAAACTGCTGTGTTGAAGTTGCTTTAGTCTACCTCCAGGAAGGTAAGAGAAGTTGTAAAATACCTCAGGAAAGACTGTAGCTTTGGAGTTAGAGTGGGTCTCCTGAAAAGTTTTTCACTCTCAATCAGGTCCCAAAATGTGCTGCATTCAACTTCATTTGGAAATGTACTGGTACTCCAGGTCAGGATTTACAATATTCACTGCAATGAGAAGTCTGTACATTATTTTCCCACTTTCTCTACACCCTTCTCTCAGCTCTGCCTTCAGATTTGCTATTACATGGTACTGTGTTCAATAAAATATCAATAATTATCCAAAGCTCGTGGCATAGCTACTGCATTTGTGGCTTCATTCAAGGCTAAGAAGCCAAAGTAGGACCTGTCTTCCAGGCTTCCAAAGAGAGGGAAAGAATGAGCAGAAGAGATCTGTTGGAGTAGATTTCCTGCTTTCTTTCCTGTACCGAGATCCAGGTCAAAAACACTACTCCCTTGCCCAAGGAGGGAGTGTCATAATTTTTTTTTCTTGCATGCCACTGTACTCATTTACTCAGACTAAATGTAATGTTTGCTGTTATGAAAGTCCATTCTGAAGTTAAAATACACACCATTTCATCTTCCCTGGAATAACTGATACATTGTTTATGGTTAAACTAATGGACTAGAAGAGTTAGCTCACAAGTCTTAAGTGGCTTGTATATGCAGCTAATTCCAAATAACAGGTATATATTGTGTTAGTGTGACTGAAACTGCTCCACAGAACTCCAGAAAAATCCTCCTATACAACTACAAGAACTGAAACTCAGATTTGTAGATCTAAAATCACAAGCTTCTGTTCCCTTAAATTCAGTCATGCCCTTGATTCTAAGGGTTTCAGAGAGCACGAATGGTGTGAAATAAAGTATTTCTCTCCCCCTTTTCCAGGAATGCATTTATTCTTAACCCTTCACAAAACGCATGCAGGAACCATACAAAATCATACTGGTAGTCCTTTTCATTTTTATGGTAAAAGTGAATGGCTTAAGAAACTTCTGAACTTGTGTTTTATTTGGAAAATGCAGATAAGGTCACCAGCTGAAGAGCACTGAGAAACAGTGAGCAAAAAGATACTGTCAGATCCATAATTCACCAGCTATTATTTAGTCTTTAGAGTATGGACAAAACCTTATATTGTTGAATGAATTAGCTCTGCATCTGCTGAAGTATTTTTAGAATGATAGTCATGTAACAGAGCTATAACAGAGACAGTGTCACAGGAGTTCCCATCTGGTTTGTCTCTTTAAGGAGAAAACATGCCAGAGCCAGCAGGAGCTTCTGCCACTCCTGAAGTCACAGGAGAGTCTATGATTAGTAACATCACCCCCAAGTCTGGAAAATGGGGAAGACTTAGTGTGCTGAAAGGCTGCCAGAAGAGGAGTGCCTGATGCCTATTTCTGGAGATGAACTATAAAAGGAAAAGGCAAGAGGAAGGAGAGTGTTTCAGATGCTAAAATTTATCTCTGTGACTGCAGTAACACCAGCAGCTTGGGTTAAGATTGCGGAAGTGCTATCTTCTTGTATGTCCAAAACCTTCTCCAGCATGAGGCATGGTGGCGGGATGAAAGCTATGTCGTTAGGTCCTAGTTCATCTCTAATCAGCTGGACTAAATCATATTCACACCAGTAACTTCTAATAATTGTTCACATTCCTTTTGTGAACTTCCTTTTACTTGGTTTTCAAGGTTTTTGCATCAGATTTTCATAGTCTGCATTTACCGATCATATCAACAGACCTCTCTTCTAAATGCTCATTCAAGGTCCCTTGATTTTCTACAGCTAGAAAATCATCTCTCCAGGAGTTCTGTTGGTCAGCAGGGCTTCTTTAAAATTCAACTCCTCTTAGTTTCATTGATATTTCCTCTCTCTTGAATGTCTAAAAAGACAATTATGTTCTTCTGCATGCCATCAGGACTCTCTGAGGTGTCTCTTCACCAGGAGATGGACAATCCTAGTCTAATAATTGTTTTTATGGTGATCACTGTCACCACATGCTAAGTATATGCCAGGAACACATTGCTTACCCATGAGTCTGAGCCGCCAGTGTTGCTGGTGGCGGCACCATGTTGGAAGAGATGAACCCCCATTAGTGAGAAGCCCATTAGCACTGGCCCAACCACTGTATTTTTTAATGAACATAAAGAAAACCAAACCTGAATAGAGAGAAGAACAAATGACATCAATCAAAAACAATTATTATAGGGCTTTGGAAGATGCAGATGAAAAAGTACAGCTGGCTAATTAAATATATGATTTGGAAGACCACCGCTTGAGAAAACTTGACCAAGAACTTGCTAAATTTGAAATGGAACTTGAAGCAGACAATGCTGGAATCACAGAAATATTAAAGAGACAATTGGAGCTGGATACAATACAAGCTCTTCTCAACCATTGGCATTGTATAACTTGGGTTCTTTATCTGAAGGGTTTGAGGCTGGTGTGATTACCATGGCAGCAGCTCAAGCAGTGCAAATCACAGTGCAAATGAAGGAAGGAAGAAGAACATCCAGTCTAAAAGCCAGCTATGAAGCATTTAAGAGCAATGATCTTCAGCTTGGAAGAGAATTTTCATTATCTAGAGATTCAACTGGATATTCATTGTCAGCGCTGGCATTTATGTTAACGCAAACATTACATTCATCAAAGAAAGATTACAAAATGAAAGAAGAAGCAAAAATAACAAATCCTAAAGTCGGCAATCCTCATCATCTTCCTCTTCATCCTTTCTGTCATTGTGTTCTTCTTCATCTGCACTGGCACAAGAACTTTCCCAGCAAACAGCAGTAATACCAGAGCCTGATTCTAACAGCTGGGTTGACTGGACCTATGATCCAAAATGAGCCACGCTACTGCATCTGTAATCAGGTGTCCTATCGTAAAATTGCTCCATTGAGTGGTTCCATTATGGATGTGCTGGACTGATAGAAGCAAGAGAAGGGAAATGATACTGTCTACAGTGTACAGCTGCAATGAAGAGAAGGGGCAGTAGAAGTAAATAAATGTATTCATCTGCAAAAAAAAAAAAAAAGCATACTAAAGATTTTACAGGAGACTTCAGTGGGGGGAGTAATTCCTGCCACACTTCATTGCAACCATTTAAAGAGGGCATAGCAGTCTTAAGATTCTGAACTATTGTTTTTGATGTTTGTGTTTTAATATTGTCCATAAACTGTGTATATACATTGATGTGCTACTGATTCTATTCCAGTGAGCCTTGGATTGTTCCAGTGGCCAACATAAGCAGACATTTGTACTATCAATCCATTTTATCTAAGCAATGGGAATTCTACAATCATTCAGTCTTAAAAAAAAAAAAATTAAAAGGGGAATGGCATTAAACTAAAAGATGGTAAATTTAGGTTATATTTAGGAAGAAATTGTTTACTTAGAGAGTGGTGAGGCATTGGAACAGGTTGCCCAAGGAAGTTGTGGAGGTGTTTAAGGCCGGGATGGATAGGGCCCTGGACAACCTGATCTAGTGGGTGCCAACCCTGCACACCACAGAAGGGTTGGAACTAGGTGAACTTTAAGGTCTCTTCCAATCTAAGTCATTTGGTGATTCTCTTATTCTGTGCTTCCATGAATTGCATGCATTTCTCTGATGTAGATCTTCAACAGCAGGTTCATGAATTTCTAAATTAACACACTGTGTTGGGCAACATTTTCTTCTCTCAGAACTCTAAGAAAGAAAGAACGATGCTTTGTTATTGTGTACTTTTGAGTCTGGTTTGTGAAAGAGCACCTTAAAAAGCCAATCAATACATGTCTGTTTTTTTGTCTTACCAAAGAGGAATCACCACCTGCTGAATCACAACTTTCACTTCCTTTTTTGCTAGAATTTTTACATTTTTTCTCTTAGGTTAGGTTAGGTCTGTGTACTTGGCATTATGACCAACACCAAAAAAGTCATGCTAGATTTGAAGCTGGGGAGTGTAGAGGCAGGTCTGTGGGAAGGGACTTTGTGGACTGAGTTAGAGTGGAGAAGTGGAGGAGCCTCCCCTGTAGATTAATGTAAGTGTTGTACTTTGCAAGACAGTGGACATCAAGGACAGAGTAGAAGCTTCTGGGGGCAGTTTGTCTGGAAACCAGTAACATGTTTTAAATGTTAGTTTTCCCAAGTGGATTGAACTCTCGAGGAACTCTGCCAGGTATGGTGTGGCCTGCATGGACTAAAATGGATTTGTGGAGTAGGCTAGCATGCTGAAATCCATTACCATTTACTGGTACTACTGTTTTCCAACAGCTTGTTCTGTACGACCCCTTATGAGAAGATCTCAGAAATTCTGACAAGGGGTAGGTGAACCACCTCAGCGTGTTAGCATCAGACTTCCTTTCTTGCCTATTTATACAACTCAACCTTCTTTCCAGAGCATGTTTTGTCATGAGTTCTGTGGGACTTAGTTGTCTTTTTTAGCTTTCAAATGAAACAAAATGTCCCAGAGAATACTGGTTTTCAGTGCCACAATACCTTCCCCTTCTGGGTCCTTCTTCAGCTTCATTCCTTTTTAAATGTAATAAAACCCAGAGCACTGTCCTGATGCCTTTCTTCCCCTGTTCTTTAAAACTGCCTTGAAAGTCCTTAGCTAGATAATCACATGTTCATCACAGTTTTTCCCCAAGGGCCTTTTTTTGTGTGTGTGGAAACACAGTTCTTAAGGTTGTTGTCCTGAGTCTTCTTTTGCAGAGAAGCACAGTTTTCTACTCTTGTTGAAAACACCTATGAATTTTCCTCTCCTGCAAATTTTAAATATTTGTTCTCTTACTGATGTCCTCATTTTCCATTAAAGTGAGATAGCAGGTAGTCACAAAAGCATTTCTTCCTCAAATTTCTTTTAATAGGAAGCCTTGGAAAAGTTCTTACGTTTTCATCTGTCTATAAATGGAAGATTTATGAGGATGGCTTTCATTTTTAAAAGCAGGGGCTGTGTGAACATTATGGGGCATAGAGACCCCACCTGTCTTTGCTGCTTTTAAAGATAGGCTGTCACTTTGGTTATGAAGTTCAGTTGCACATTATCAAAATGTGTTTAAAAATCAGGCTTCAATCCATCATTAGCAGTTTTACAGTCAGTTTCTTGAATAAGTGAAAGGCTACATCTGTGAACTTGGGAAAGTGGAGGATATAGGCATATTGCACTAACTGAATATTCATACAGTTCCCTCATCCTGGTATCATTGTGACCCTCTACCATTGTGATCCATTTATTTCTCATTTTATATTTTGCTACAAGAAGGAAAAAGAAGTATACTAGATTTACAGCAAGAAGTTGGCAGCAATACTAACCTATCCTACAACTGTGCATCAGGTTCTGTAAAGTTGTGAAATATTAACTGAACCATCCAATGTAAAAGAAAATCAAGTTATTTTTATTGTTGCGAGATAATCCAAAAACTTATATCAGTGAAATAGTCTATTAATCTGTAGATATTTCTCTAAAAACATATTAACTCAGTTCTATTGCGTTTTCAGGGCAGTCTGGTCACAGAGGATTACAGCAGTATTGTATACTGGATAACTGTGGGCTTCATGAAAGTATGGATGTTTTGGGGAACATCCCTATTTGGGGGGAAAAGTCTTAACAATACAGAAAATAAGCAAGGTTCTTAAGTTATTATAGTTTTAAAATTGACTGATTTTGTGCTGATTTGAAGACAGTGTTGTATGTACTATCTTTATCTCAGCTATTTCATTTTCACTTTTGTAAAAGATAAATGGTTTTTAAATTGTTCAGCGATTTTCTCTGCTTTGATGTGTTTTAAGTTTTGCTGTACATTTTCTTGTATAGTTTTTGACAATTTACACTTAAACTCAGATAGCAAGTTATGTCTTGCATTCAAGAAATTTGACATGTTTTGTTGACATTTTGGATGTAGAAAAATGTCTGAGCTTACATTATTCCAGGCCATCCTGCAAGTGCTGAAGTCTAACATCTGTCATTCATCTGCTTAACAACTTTGTTTGTTTTTTAAAGTACAAACCTCTGGCCTCATTATGCAAGGGAGATCTACTGGGTCTTGGAGTGCTTTCATTATTATTTAGTATGTTCAGAAAGTGTTGAGATTCAGTATGATTTTTCTGAAAGTTTTTCCTGCAGTTTGTGGGTATAGTAACTACAAAAGGTGAAACTTCTGTTATCTAATTTGTCTCTTTATCTCATTCTGTAGCTCTTAATCCAGCCTCTGCCTCACTGCTGGGACAAATAGTGGTTCTACTGCCGATGCCCTGATATTAAGCATATGTCGCAGAGAGTTTTTGGGGAAGGATTATTCTCACACAGTAACGAATGTAGTTGAAATTACCAGGCAGAGGCTTAAATCAAAGAAAAGAAAGTTGTTTTGTTTGAAACAAACTAAGAGACTCTGTCTCAGGGCGTTACTGCAGGTGGGAGTGTAAGTGGAATCAGTAAAAGAACTGAGAAAAAAAATCATGGAAAAGCTTTTAAATGCACATATGCAAAACCAGCCTCTGGCTTTGCTGTCCTTGAACAGCAAATTACCTCACTAGAGTATTAGAGGAATAGTCAATTGCCCTGTTCTTTTTTTTGTACTCCTTCCCAAAGTACCCATTATTGGCCACTACTGGATAAAGCAGCTTAGGTTTTTAGAGATTTGATCCAATTCACTTTGGGTGTCCTTATGTTATTCATCCCCTACATTTGTGAAACAGGAGTAGGATTCATGGCCAAGTATGCATTTCTCAATGTACAGGGAAAAAAAATAAAAGTCATGTCTTCAGCTTCACCACAATGTTTTCATTTTGCTGTAATGTACGTACAAGGTTAATGAGTATAAACACATCCACTTAATTTAAGCATGCTCTCCAGATTAAGAGGAGGAGTACATTGGATCCTGGAATCTAAGTTTGTAGTTTAATATTCTAATAATGGACTGATGGTCTGAGAAGCAGAAATAAAACAGCATCAAGATATTCTTCATTCTGCTGCAGCCTTATTTGGTTAGTTCACAAATTTTCAGGAACAGCAAGAAAAATGCAGGCTTCCAGTGCAGTCCAATGCCAAGAATGTAATCCACAGTTTGTCCTTAATCCCATGAGGATCATCTCAAATGTTTCTAGTGCTTTTGGCAGGAATATTAAATTACAAAATCTGGGATGCTTGCCAGAAACAGAAAAAAAAAAAAAAGATTCACAATAAAAGCAGTGTCCCCACTCTGTTTCAGCAGCAGAAAAATGATGTCAGTATGGATGACTGGTTTGAAAAAAATAAAACTAAATTAAGAGGGCAATCTTTCATAAACGTCCTATGGTGATCCATTTTATTTAATTTTGCAGTACTAAAATATGTACTGTTCAGCGTCTGGTGACAGTTCAGGGTGACTATTTTGTTTGTATATTGAGCTTTTCTTTTATGGGATTTAGAGTAGTTATCTGTCTCTTTTCCAACTCTGGCTGGAACCTGGGCCCCAGATTCTGACTTCTGTTTCCTCTGTGTGTCAGGAGGAACTTGCAGAGCACAGTGGGTTTGTTTCTGATTCACTCTGATACAACGAAGTCCTGAGATCATAGACTGCTATTTCTGTTAAAGTTACCACGTGAAAGTACTTACACACTTGTAAAATAAGTCATCAACTATACCAAGTGTTCCAAGGAACACTGTAAAACCTTGTTGTATGTATGCCAAACCTTCTTTGAAGATTACATGCAAATCAATACTTGCTGTATTTGTCAAGATGTAAGCCCTGCTTGTCTTCAGGGAGTGAATCTTTAATCATTTCTGATGAAATTTTTATACAAGGCTACTTTTGTGGGTATAAACTCTCAATTAGATGACAAATTATAACCTATTTATTTGATGTTGGAAAAATTTCATTTTACATTAGTGTATTTATTGACCCTTTTCTTCTCTCTTTTCCTGCTCTCTGTCCCACATAACTGCTTTTCTGTGGGAGCATCTGTAGGAGTGTCTGACATTCTCATCCCTTCTAGGCAATATTCTTGTTGCTTCTGCAACACGTACAAATACCCATGATTTATTTAGAAATACATTTGGGTCTTGTCACTCCATTTTTTTTCTTCCTCATGATTTATTGAAGAACTGTCCTTGAGATCAGCTAGAAATTTAATTTTGAATTTCCATCTGTGTTTCACTGTGCTTTCGTCTTTGTATTTTTTGTGTATGCGTTTTATTCGGTACCTATTCTGTTTTGGATCTGCTGATGCTATGATGATACAAACAAAACTCGTATAGTTACATAGAGCTGAGAGTAGTATTTTATTACCACAAGACTTAGCTCTGGTGCCAAAAAGTCTTCGTGGTAGGTGCTGTACTCTGCTGGTGCCTCCTGCTCAATAAATGTCATAGCTTTAGGCACAAACATGGCAGAATCCATCTTTTATTTTCTGTCAAGAATGGACTGACTGAAAAACACTTCCCTCTTTCACATGAGGCAGTTGAGCTTTTCTGCAGTGGCAGGAAGGGGTAGATAAGAGGAAGTTGCTTTCATGCTTATCTTTCTTGCCCTTTCTTGATCTGGAGAACATTTATGTCTGCCATCTGGGACTTAACCAGTGCCTGTCTTGTTACCTTCTAAGGCCAATTAACTTGTTAGGATACTTAAAAAAACATTTGTCAGAAGACACATCCTGTACCACATACGCAATTGTGGCTACAAATTAGAAAGGAAGTAAGAAATAAGTAGGACTTATTTTCCACTTGTAATTCAAGATCTGATGAATCTAAGCATTAGACAGCATTTAGCTTGTTATCTTGATTCTGTTTTCAGGTCCTTTAAGATGAAAGCATTTGAAAGAATACCAAAAGTAGAAGGAGAGGGAGAGACAGATCAAACGTATTGGAGAAGCAATGCTCACTGCGTATCTTTTTTGTGAAATAGAGAGATATATGTTCTGATGAACTTTGGAGGCATAAGGCTTGTGAAGTTCCTCCCACACTTCTTTTCAGAGGAGAATGGATGCGTATTCAAGGAGGTGTCGCTGACTTTGAAGACGTTTCCTGAAGAATTTTAAGTTTCTTAAAAACAACTTTGTAAATTGCTCAAAAAAAAAAAAAAAAAAGAAAGGCACCACTTTCCAATCATAAATTTCTCTTTCTTTTATTTATAAAACATTGTTACTTTTATCAAGAGAAACCATAAGATAATTTCTTCTTGTTAACCTTATACCTAATGGAATCAATTTTTCTGTTGAAGATCGACTTGATCTTTTGTTAAAAGGTCAGAGCAACTAGTTAGTGTGTTAATAAGAAGTGGCAATGCAGCAGCTTTGGCAGAAAGAAGAAAATTGGGGCTGCCCTTTTGTTAGTTTCAAGAATGTATATGACTCAGTAACAGCCCATTAGCTAATTCCATACAGCAGTTACTTTACTTGTGGCCTCCATTTTAAAAATCTGGGTGCTTATCTTAGAGTATCTGAAAGCAAGTTCTGCTAAAAATGCTTTTCAAAGAATCTCTGGCAATTTAGACTCTCACATAAATTCCACTTCTGTAATTCCCATGTTTGCTAAGCAACTGTGAAGGAGTACAGCCATTTTGTATCTTTAGGCCTGTGCTGCAGTGTGGTGTTGGCATTGTAATATGAACGATTAAAATGCATAAATGGGTGAGTACATAGGATATCTGAAGTTAAAATAGACCCACAAAGCACACTGAGAAGTTAGCTTCAGTGAAATTAGAAGCAAAATATTTAAACAAGAAATGCTGGCCTCTTTTCTGTGTAATATAGCCAAGTTAAGTTAAAAATGAAACAAAATCAAGCCTAGAACCACAAACTCAAATAAGCCTAGAGTCCTAAATGAGGGGAAAAAAAGAAGAAAGAAAGAAAAAAAAATGTTACAAATCCAATAACTCCCTTCAAAGTCTTCAGTGTGTTCCAAACTCAGCACAGGAGCACTCAGGGAGAGTAAAATCCAAACCTACTTATGCAAATGAGAAGCAAGCCTTACTGGAGGAAGAGAGGGATAACATAGCTGATGTGTTTGTGTTGAACTTGGCAGTCAACTGAACAAAAGTCCTCACTGACTTCAGTGGAGTTTTGCCAAAATAGAAATTAGGCACTGGATAGAATTTCAGAACTTCAGACTCATTAGTGTACTTTATAGCCTGCAGGTAATTTTGGTTATCACCTATTCCATTTAGAAGTGTCTTTGGAATGGCATGCTCTGATTCTTACGCTTTGTCGTGCAGATTTGGTAAAGATCATTCTCCCCACACTTTCAGCATATTCTTGCACTGCTTAGTGCTGAAATGAAAAAATGAAGACATTTGGGATTCTCACTGCTTTTTCTTTTTTTAATATTTTTTGTGTTGTTCTTGTTTACTGTCATTTTATTGTAGCAGCTTGGATAGTAAATGGCGTGCTTTAGTTGAGAAGAAGTTGATACCTTTTTTTTATGAATCTTCTTGAGTCATATCAGTCAAGTTGTCTAATTGTAAAACATTAATTAATGAACAATGAACCCTTTGAAGAACCTAGGCCCTGCTTCACGTTACATTCTGATGTAGTGAAGAACAACTAGCAAGGTTTGCTAATGCTGTGAGCTTTGACATCTGGGGGATTTGCAGTGTGCTAGGCTGTAGCAAAACAGCTTAGTTTCCTGTTGGCAGACCATATGCCTTTAAAAAAACAATGCCAAGCAGAGATGCTGGCACCAAGGTCTTAGAGTTTGTTTTCTTCCTTAGTCTTGTCTTGAAGGATGCTGAAGACTTGCAATGCTAGTTCTTCTTGCTGAGAGCAACTGCTCCCTGGGACTCTGAAAACTAGCATGTTGTGTTTCAAGCTGAGTACCCAAAAATAACTGCATGGATCATTAGATAGTAAGCTTTCTGGGGGATTAGCTTCTCCTCCTGCTCTGTTTTATTCAGCATGGAACATTAAAGGGGTGTGAACCTGAGTGTCCTCTGAGGCCTCCTACTGCCATGCATTACACAAATGTCCTGGAAGGTGCCATCTTTTCACACAATTCTTTTAAAATGATATTGCCTGTTAAGTAAAACATTATCTCCAGCACAGAGATTGTCAGCAAAGCAAAATGAAAGATAAGGAGGTGCGACATTGCCTAATCCACCCATTTGAAGGTGATGCCAAAGTCACAAGATTTGTTTAAAATACGTAGTAATTTGGAGGTTTTTCTCTATTTGCCTTGTTGCCGAGGGGTTCAGATTTTTCTGCTTTAGATCTTTAACTAGGCTGATGAAAGACTAGTTTTATCAAGGGAGTTGAAGGTCATGTGCAGTCATCTGATTGAGTGAGTTGGCCTTCAGAAAGAAATACCAGTATTATATGACTTAGTAACAGGGTGTAGCATTTTTGTCATTTTAAATTGTTCTTCAGCACCAATAAAATAAAGAATTTCTAATAGTTCCTCCTAAGAAAATGAAAAAAAAAAATGTTTTGTTTCTGTATTCTCAAGGAGTGATAATGATTATTCTTTCTAGCCATAGGGAGATCACATTTTGCACCATGTGAAGGTAAGAAACATCTTTGAGCGGCATATTCTGAGCAAATGGACTTTACCTCAACGGAACGCCCACATTTCTTTGGAGGACTCTATATATGTCAAAGCAGGGCTTGCAAATTACCAGCCGTGGTTCAGACACTCTCATATCACTGTAAGAATGAAAGTGAATTTCACTGAAGACGATAAAGTGTGTGTCCATCCTTTTTTTTTAAATCTTGATGTCTCATCCTTCCTCTGTGTGTGGCAACATTTATGACATTAAAAATGTTGTCATTTCTGGGTGAATTGGTTCCAGAATCTCCTTAGTGGGCTCAGTGTAGCATAACAGTTACATCTTCCTACGCAGTGAAAAGCCAAACCTATCTTAATCAATTTCTGTTGACTGAAGTGAAATTTGTATGTGTCATCTATCACGTCATTGTTGCCCAAAGGATCTAAGGTACATTTATATACCAGAAAGTTGTATGTGATGAGCTTGTGTTGACATTCAGCTAAAATAATAGTGAAGACAGAGCAATTCTGAGTGGAGCGTGGGGTAAGTCTCTTCCGCTCAGCTCTGGTCTTCTCTTTAAGCTTAAGAACCACAGCCAGCCCAATGCACACTGCCTGATGGTTATCTTAACAGGAACTAAGATTCCCCCTTAGTTTGGGGCTTTGAGAGTTGGTGGTTTTTTGAGAAGTACGTTAAAAGATCTCAATTGCTTCAATGAAAGAAATAGTAACTAGAAAGGCAGTTAAGAAGACAGGTAAGTCTACAATTTTATGGGTAGGAAGATTTTAAATAAGGATGATGTGACTTTCTCAAGGTCCTATCATGGGTCCCAGAAGGGAAAGGATTAGATCTCTTGGCTAGTTTTCACAGTTGATTCATATGTTTGTATAAATCAGGGAAAAAATTGAGAGAGTAGGAGGAGGCTGCTTTTCTCTTGAACCTCTGGGACTATTTCACAACCAGTCTGTGGTTGCATCTGCAAGTTTTCAGATTCATAGAGCTCAGTTTTTCTCTTTTAGTAAGCAGAATTCAGATCCAACCCTCAGAGCAAGTATACTTAGACGTATCCTGATCTTGAACCATTCACTGATACATAATGCTAGACCACATAAGCAAACTGAAGTCACACAGGGTCCTGCTGAGCCCATGTGGCATAGTCTGCTGCAAAAAGAAGAGGAAGCAACAGATAGCCATATTATTTCTAATGCCAGCAGAAAACAACCTGTGTCCTGGGTAAATTTTTCCCAAGTGAAAAGTTAATTGCTTAAGAGTGTAACTTGGACTGATAGTTCTGGCCCCTCCTGGTTATCATTTGAATGATGTATTTATTATTTTTCTAGGCACTCAGGGAGCAAGCATTATTATCAGAGGAATTCTAGAGTGCCTTGCCATTTTCTCCTCTTCAAATCCATCTTATTCTTTTAATTTATCTTCAGTTTATGTACATCTTCCTTCCCTTTATCATCTCCTTTTCTTCCTTTCCTGTGTCTCTTCCTATCATTTTCTTCTTTCCTCCAGCTCACTTTAATTCATTTTGTGCTTTCTGCTTTCCTACCTGAGCAGTTTTCTACTTAGTGTACGCTAACCCTAGTGTGTTGGTATGTGCTACAAAAATACGATCGTACCACAATACAGGGTAACAGGATAAATGTTTTTGAGGTCGTTGGGGTCGATCAGTGCTCTAACATTTTAAGTACCACCTCTTAAGAGTACAGAAACAGGCAATTCCAAAATGTCAGAAGTCATACAGGCAGGGCAGATGGCTGACTTTCCTGAGCAGGGATCTTCTTCTAGAGCTTAAGAAAAAAAAAAAGGGGGGGTATGGCCACTGGAAGCAAGGTTGGGTGAACTGAGAGGTCTACAGAGATGCTGTTCTCCATTGTAGGGAGAAATTTTGAGTGGCCAAAGCTCAGTTGGAGTTGAAGCTGGCCAGTGCTGTGGGGAACAACAAAAAGGGCTTTTTAAAATATGTTAACAGCAAAAGGAGGACTGGAGATGTTATTGATTCATTAATTGGTGAGGATGGTCACCTCACAGAGACGCAGACAAAGCTGAGATATTTAATGTCTTCTTCACCTCTACCTTCAACCCAGTGGTGGATGCTGGGACCCCCAGAGCCCTGAGCTGTAGTAGCGTGACTGTGGTAACAGTAAACTCCCAGCCAAACCTGAACTTGTGTTTCTTCTGCTGGATACATACAAGTTCATAGAGCCTGATCAGATTCATCCTAGGGTACACCAAGAGCTGGATGACGTCATCATGAGACCTCTGTCAATTATGTTTCAGTGGTCTTGGGAATCTGGAGATGTCCTAGTCGACTGGAAGTTGGCAAACTTTGCCCCAGTTTTCAAGAAGGGAAAGAAGATCTGGTAATTACAGTCCTGTCAGTCTCACTTCAGTGCCTGGAAAAATTATGGAGATGATTTTTTCTGGGAGTTGTTGAAAACACCTGAAAGACAATCAGTTATTGATCACAGCCAGTACGGGTCCTTGAGGGGCAAGTCCCATTTAACAGAGTTCATCTCCTTTTATGACAAGGTTACCCGTGGAGTTGACCAAGGGAAATCAGTAGATATGATCTTTTTGAATGTCAGCAAATCTTCTGATACTGTTTGTCAGAGTATCCTTCTAGAAAGGGAAATGTTCTTCCCCAAGAGGGTGGTCAGGCCCTAGAACAGGGTGCCCAGGGCAGTGGTCATGGCATCAAGCTGCTGGAGTTCAAGAAGTGTTTGGACAATGCTCTCAGACATAGGGTTTGAATTCTGGATGATCCTCTGTAGGAGCCAGGTGTTAGACTCAATGACCCTTGTGGGTTATTTCCAACTCAGGATATTCTATGATTCTATGGTTTGGTGATAAGGTGTGATATAGAAGCTGCATAGGACCATGCATTTATTTTTGTACCGTGTGTATTCATTACAATACTGTGAGATCTCAAGTGTAAAACTGCTTTCACCTAGAAATCTTGAACTCATTTACTTGTCCTTTTCCTTCTATCTCTGCCATTTTTCAGTATTTATTGACCCAGACAGAAGAGAAAGTGCCAAGATTTGAAGGAAATGTCATTAAATATTTTCACTTGCAGTCTGGCTAACATGATACAGCAAGTGCATAACTTTGATTAATGAAATCACACAAAAGCAGCTCTTCCTAAGCACTGTCAGGCTTGGAACATTAGTGGTTTTATGCTCTTTATGCCTGTTCATTCTACCTTGTCATGATCTTTTCCAGATGATCACCACATGCACTCTAATTAGAAGAGTTTTTTGAGTAGATGAAGATAATTGTTTTATCTGCATTTTCTGGGTAAAATCCTGTGTCATGGTCCCTCTTAAACAATGTAGGAATGAAAATCCAAGAGGAAGATAAGTAAGACTACCACATCGTTTTGACTCAGTTTACTTTAACTAGTGCAAATACCTTTTGTGTGCTCTTTCCTAAGCATATTGTAAATAGGTGAATCTGATTCAGTCTGTTATCTGTTGTTAAAACAGTTTCAGTTTGTCAGCCTATGTAGCTACGTTAACTAAATCAGCCAAGTCAGAGTCCAGTGACTTAAAAGACCCAAATGTTGGCCAGCTGTCCTCTTCCATGGTGTGAAAAACACTGCTGAGATTCTGAAGGTAAGGAAATGAGCATCTGTCATAAAAAATTCATTCTTTCCCATTCAGGTTTTGGGGAAAGTTATATTGATCAAAATGGAAAGAACACCAGAAGGAATAATAATAGATTGGAACAATTGTGCAGAGACAAATATCCTTCTCAGTCACTGGCTTTGTAATCAGCTTGCTTCATAAAGGTAAGATCTTCCATTTTTGGAGTTTGGTACTTTTCAAAAGATACCACATATTACAGTTAAAGAAGATATGTTTGGGCCACTGATCCAGGAGTTGGGAATCTTTCTGACTTACTCAATGACTATTGTAGATTGTCTCACTGTTATCCCAAAATATTTCCTATTGGCAAAGTATCTTTGGGGATACTGTGTTGATATAATGACATAGGGTTCTTATGTTTCATTGACTAGAAATGTTCTGAGTGTTGTTATAGTAAACTGTAGGAATAACATCTATAGCTGGAAGGGATCATTTGGAGATTTCCCATCACTGCTAACCTTGATGAAGCTTTATAAAAACAATGAGAAACTTAACAGCAAGATAATAATTAGAAAACAAACAACAACTACAAAACAACAGCTAAGAATGGTCCAGCTCTAGCAGATTTCCTTATGTGATGCTTAATCATATTTCTCAGACTTGCATGTGATAATTGTTTGAACAATAAAAGCTGTAATTTCATGCTGCCCTCTAATTGAACATTAGCTCAAAAAAGGGTATTTGTTCCCACAGTTTTAAAACAAGGCCTACAAAGTAGAGATAAGAGATAGTTATGAAATCAAAAAGAAATGTTATCCAGTAAGAAAATCAAGAGCATGATATAGTAATATGTCTGTTTTTTCTTCCAGCAAGAACTGTTTACTGAGGGGCCCGGTAACCCAAGGTTTGAGCTCCCTGAATCACAGAAGTGTTACTCTGTACAAGCCTTGCTGGTGAAAAATTTTCAAATACTGCTTTCAATACTACTGAAAATTGCCTTCCAGGTAAAAGGTAGTTAGATTAATTGCTATTTCTTGGAGTGTTAATTAATTAAAGATTGGAAGAACCCCAAGTCCTTTTGGCAATGAGGCCTTGTCTTCTTTGCTAAGAATTGCAGTTGTAGCACTTGTGTATTTGTGCAGAGAACCATAGAACCAAGGAATATCCTGGGTTGGATATCATCAAGTCCAACTCCCGACTCACACACAAACACCCAAAATTCAAACTATATTTCTGAGAGCATTATCCAAATATTTCTTGAACTCCAGCAGGCTTGATGCCATGACTGCTTTCTTGGGGAGCCTTTACCAGGGCCTGACCATCCTCTGGTGAAGAACCTTTTCCTAACACTCAACCCACACCTCCTCCTTTCCCAGGGGCTCCATGAGGAAGAGGTGCCAGTTCTTCACCAGGCCTGGCGGAAGAGAAATAAGAGCTAACACTACCATCAATAATCAACAACGTGTATATTGCTGGGTGATCCAACACATATTCCGGTTCAGGAAGTCCATATTGTTTGTTGTGTAATAGTTAATGTTGGTGGTGGAATCTGTGATGCAGATTGGGATGGACTGGTTCTCCTGCAATGCTATTGTCACGATGTTGTGACAGAGAGCCAAGGCTGGGGGGTAGTGCCAGATCATGTCTGTCACAGGTGGATCCACTTCCATCAGTTCTCCTTCATCTTCTGGTGGATCCACCTCCGTGGGCTCCTCCCTGTCCTTTGGTGGATGGATGTAGCCAGACCCCTTGCCATTCTCTGGATGATTGGTGTGACTTGGTCATATACTTTTCTTTGTTTGATGGACACACCTGTGCCTCATGCCACTCTGTGTTGGATCCATATTTGTGATCTGCACATGCTTGGTGACATGAGCACTGGACACCACTTTTGTGGCTTCTCCAAAGGAACAACTCTCTCTAGCTTTTTTCATTAATCTGCTGCTGCTCATTGTGCACCACCATGGCAAGTCTGGCTTTGTCTTCAAGCACCTGATGGGTTGCCTTCTCACACTCATGCTGAGAAGACACCCATATCTCCAGGATCTCAGGCCTACAGTAGCTCTCTGAGGTGGAGCTCCTGTTACCCCAGTTCAGCAGCCAAAAGGAAGCCAAATCCATGTTTGCCCACTTCCCTGGGAATCTATGCAGAAGAGATGCCTTCTCTTCACAAGGGGCAGGAATGGGGAACGGTAAAGGAGGTCATCCTGCAGACAAGCCTGCTAGATGTTAATGACATCCCAGCTAATTCTGGGCATGGAGGCTGTGCAGTGGATAGGGAGCTGGGCACCTGGACTTTCAATGGCTCTGCTGTGACTGCACTGGTGGGAATCCTGACACAATGGTGTTGTGTCTGGCCAGCTGTGTTGCAAGTGTATCCACCTCCACTGGCTATTCATCTGGAAGTGGACCTACCTCCATGGGCTCCACAGCAGCAGTCATGGTGTTGGCTATTGCTTGAAGGCCACAGGCACTCTTCCTCCTTCACTTGTTCTTACTCAAAGGCCTACTCCATCTCTTTGGTTCTGGGGACCCAGTCTCTTATCACATAAAAGTGGGCAGCCATCACTTCGGGTTCTCTAGGTTCCAGTCATGATTGTATACCATGAGAGTTCTGGGAGCTCAGTGAGTGGTGGGCCACACAAAGGGGTCTTTTATGGGGCCCAGAAAAAAGAGTGGGGCAGTGATGACTATTGTGACATGAAGAAGCATCTGTGATGGCAGTTGTGCAAAAGAAATCCAGTCCATGTGCTCTGAGACCATTCTGTGACATGAAGTGCTCAATGTGAGAGCTGCTGAAGACTATCCAAAAAGTGCTTTCCCAGTTTGAATAAGAATACTAATGTAGATACCCTCCCTCAATTGCCAAATACACTGAGCTAAAATCATAGCGCAATGCTGATGTTTTCATTTTATTATAAAGCATATTCATCAACGACATTGCATTGAGAAAAATTGCTTTTTTGTGATGCATGTCCAGGACTTCACTGTCCCCTAGCTTCCCATCTTTCAGCCCAGATGAGATAGTCTTTAAAAATGTATTAAAGGTTTTGTGCTTTGTAACTTGTATCTTCTTATTTTGTTCCACTTCTTAGAGCCTAACACTTAACCTCCTCATAACTTTAAGAGGCTTTCAGTGGCTTAGATCAGGCTTATAGGTTCTACACCATATAACAAAAGCAATTTCAAAATTTTCCTGGTGATTTTTTTCACATTTGCCATTGTGGCAAAACCAGCGAGATTACCTACATGCAGGACTGGCCTATAAAGAAATAAATCTGAAGATCATAATTAGTTTTAAAGGCAGGTTAATAGCCAGAGCTGGAGTCACTGTTGCTGAAATGTTATACGGCCAGAGAGAGTAGGTCTACCACTGACTGTCATTATAACAGGTGTATCCATCACACCAATAATGCTATCTCTTCTTAGTCTAAGTGGAGACAAAGCATAAGTTTATTGTGGATTCAGTGCCACATAAATAGCAAAGATCTAACAAAGTTCAAGCAAAAAAAAAAATGTTTTTTAAAAATGCATAGGGAGGCTGATAACAGATCTATAATAAAATAATTTTGTTGAAAGTTTTTGGAGACGTTCCAAGATTGGAGCCAAAAAACTTTGGACAAACTGAGGCACCAGATAAAGAACTGAGAACTCCATACATATTTGGGGCTTTCTTGGAGCTTCCTTAGGAGAACCCATCTTAGTATCAGGGCAATCTCTTTCCAGCTAGTCAAAGAAATCAGGTACAGGGATCATGAAGGGATGACTGAGGAGGGAGAGAAGCCTGCTGGATATGTGTTGTTCCTTTCATAGGGAGAATAAAAGAGGATAATGAAGGTTAAGATGCTTGAGGAGAGAAATGAAGGTATGAGAATGGGCATGCCTTATATCAGAACAGAAATGAGGGAGTTTGGTGAGAGGATATGAGAGAGAATAGGGCTACCAAAAAGGATATAATCCTGGGAAATAGAGTCATTCAAGACAGGAGTAGGTTAAAGCTCATTTATGAGTGAATACAGACACCACAGGAACAAACTGACACCACAGAAAAAGGGAATAGAGATTTTCCTTTGTGAAAAGACTGGCCTAGAGTACTCTACCAGCCTTCTCTGTTGTTTTTTGTCTTCTACTATAAATACATTTGTGGCATACCAGATCTGCCTTAATCAAGAGATCTAATTTAAAATCAAGGATGGCCATTGTGAAGGGAAGAAAGGGAATAGTATGTTTCTTGAGTATGTACTGTTGGCCGTGTCACAAGATTGTGTCTTCTGGTTTTATTACAGAAAGTTAGCGCATGAGGTAGTAGATAAGGCAGATTAAAAAGAGCTTAGGGCTTCTCTGGGTAGCTGTGACTGTTTTTGAAGGTGGCCACTTATCATGTGGAAACTTCATAGCTTCTACTCCATGGGTGGAGTGAGGATGTTGATACTCAGTACTATAAACTTGAGTTTAATATTTAATGTCAATTTTTCCTCAGCTGGTTCCTTTAAACTTTGCTGGCCCTCCAGTAGTTTTGATTGGTCATCTGCTATGGATCTTACAGAGATATCCAAGTTCAAACAGAAATACATGGTTTGTGAAGTTGTGCTGGCTAGCCAGGGCACAAACACTACATTAGACAAAGACTACTTTTTTCAGTTCATTGCAGTTCCTCCTTTCCTGAGAAGTTGTGGAACTAATAATTGTGGATTCTAATAAGAATCATCCTAGAAGTCCCTAACGTTATAGAGATTGTGTTCAAAACTTTGTGGACTCTCATCATTGGTATCAGAAACCAACTGAGTTAGGTGGCATGGAATAGATAGCTTTAATTTCCTTTAGGTGTTTTCAATTGTACTGCAACTTTACACTCAAGCAATTCAAGTAATTCAAGTAATGAAATCTTAACTGTTTTTGTAGCTACTTACGTTCATGACGTATTCAGGTCATTTCCTTCTCAGGTAGCAAACAAGATTTTGACTGAGTGACAAACTGCTTACTAGGACTGTTCAGGATCACATTTCTACAACTGTGTGGCAGTTCTTTAAAATCTGAGTCATGTCATTTCCTGATTCAAAGTTTCTCTGATGTACTCTCTCTTGCTACTTTCTGTCTTTCCACCCCAACACAAGCCTGTGCCTGCATGCCAAGTGACCTATCCCTGCAAGTATTATATAAGTATTATAAGCAGTCAAAGTCCATTTTTGAGCAAAACTCTGAAGACTGAGCTTGCCTCCCTTGTGTTTATTTCCTTCTCGTTTTTTTTTGTTTGTTTGTTTTTAGTGATTAAATTCATATGAGCTAATCAATAACAGCTGTGAGCCAAGGTGCTGCAATTCTACCTGTAATTTTTTTTTTCACAAAATTACAGTGGTTATTACAAATTAGGAAATATACAGTGTCAATATTTGTTTGTAAGGAACTGAAGAATAGGACAAAAAGATAAACTTGCCAAACATATCTTATTACTCTACCAATATACTGTTGTTTCTAATAATTAGGTTTGGAACTTCTGCATTTTACAAATTATTTGCACATTTGGTGTTGACAATTGACAATACTGTGTTCAAGAATAAAATCCATTGTCTCAGCTCTAGCAAGATAAACCATTAGATGCAGCTGAGCCTCCTGGTGTATGTACAAACAGTGGAAATTTTGCACTGTAAGTATGAATAAGCTTTCTCATACTGGTTTATCATGGACATTTTTGTTCCATGGTTGATGAAGAATGTCCACCAGCCCAAGTACCAGCAAATTATCAGGGGTACTACAGGCCTGGCAGCCTGACTTTGGTGCCAGGAAAGGTTATGAAGCAGATCATCTTGAGTGAGATCACATGGCATGTGCGGGGCAACTGAGGCATCAGGCCTAGCCTGCATGAGTTCATGAAAGGCAGGTCCTGCTTGACCAACCTAATCTATGGTTGAGTGACCCGCCTGGTAGATGAGGGAAATGCTGTTGATGTAGTCTGTCTAGACTTCAGCAAAGTCTTCGACACTATCTCCCACAGTATTCTCCTGGAGAAGCTGGCAGCCTGTGGCTTGGTCAGATACACTCTTTGCTGGGTAAGGAACTGGATGGAGGTCTGGGCCCAGAGTGTGGTGGTGAACGGAGTTTTATCCAGCTGGCAACTCATTGTGAGAGGTGTTGTGAGCTGAACATGATCCAGCAGTGTGCCCAGGTGGCCAAGAAAGCCAATGGCATCCTGGCTTGTATCAGAAATAGTGTTGCTAGCAGGAGCAGGGAAGTGATCATCCCTCTGTACTCAGCACTGCTGAGGCTGTGCTTTGAGTATTGTGTTCACTTTTGGGCCCCTCACTACAAGAAAGACATCGAGGCCATGGATTGTGTCCAGAGAAGGGCAATGAAGCTGGTGAGGAGTCTGGAGAACAAGTCATATGGGAATGGCTGAAGGAACTGGGATTATTTAGTTTGGAGAAGAGGAGGGTCAGGGGTGACCTTATCGCTCTCTACAACTACCTGAAGGGAGGTTGTGGTGAGGTGAGGGTCAGCCTCTTCTCCCATGTAACTAGTGATAGGATTAGAAGGAGTGGCCTCAAGTTGCATCAGGGGAGATTCAGGTTGGAAGTCAGGTAGGAAATACTTCTCCAAGAGAGTGGTCAGGCACTGGAACAGTCTGCCCAGGGAGGTGGTGGAATCACCAACCCTGAGATGTTCAAGAAACATTTAGATGTTGTGCAGAGGGACATGGTTTAGTGGGAAAGATTGGTGACAGGTGGACAGTTGGACTGGATGATCTTGGAGGTCTTTTTGAACCTTGGTGATTCTATGATTCTATGATTCTAAATGTGTGTCTGAGCACAGGAGAAACCTGCAAAGAAGCCTCTACCAATCTTGCTAGAAAAAAAAAAAGATAAATTAAAAAAAAAAAAAAAAAGAGAGAGAGAGAGAGAGGAATTCATTTAACTGAAGGTAAGAATAACACCAGTAACTATCAAAATGGCTTAATAAGCTATGGGGGGAAAAAATGTCCACAAGTTGGACTCCAGTAATTGCTTGTTTCTCTATTTATATTGGCAGTTGCATCTTCTGGCCTTTTGTAGCAGGCATAACTTCAAACTATACTAATCAAATGAGTGTTTACTCATTTGTAGAGCATCTTTTATCCTTTTTTTTTTTTTTTTTTTGCTTTGACCAAAAAAAAAAGTTGTTTAAATTTTACAGTATAGAATTTAAACACAGATGTGGGAGTAAAATTGTTTTGAACCGCAAACAAACATCAGGAAGGTCAGATCTGAACTCAGTCCAGCATTTAAATCAGCATGCATATCTCCTTATTATCTTTGAGTACTGAGAATACAGTTTGTTTTAATATTACTTGTAGATAAAATAATGTAATTTGGGCTCTGTTGAATTCTGATTTAAGAATTTGATTATTTGAATCTAAGTTTTTCCTGGTCAAATGTTTTTTTCCCCCTGTTGTTTGGGGAGGCAGAGGGTGTGGGGTGAAAGAGTGGGAAACTGCTTTTGCTCCATTTAATCAGCAGTCAAAAATACTACATCCCCATCAAGTTCAACAAATCAATTCCTAAAGACATCCTAAAGAAGTAAGGTGAAACCAGCTACAACAGTAGTCATACTAGATATGGGACATGGAAAATAAAAATGAGATGATTGGTAGTAACCAACATGGTTTTTCCAAGGACAAGTCATACCTGACAAACTTGATATCCTTTTATGATGGATTAACAGAGTCAGTGGATAAAGGAAGAACAATTGACAGCATCTACTTGGACCTGTGCAAAGCTCTTGACACTGTCCTACATGACATCCTGGTTGCCAAACTGGAGAAGAATGGATCTGATGGATGGACTACTCACTGGATAAGGAATTGGCTGGATGGTTGCACTTAGAGAGTTGCGGTCAGTGGATCAATGTCTAAGTGGGCACTGGTAACGAGTGGCATTCCTTGGGGATCAGTGCTGAGACCGGTGCTATTTAACATCTTTGTAGGAGATATGAACAGTGGGATCAAGTGCACCCTCGGCAAGTTTGCAGATGACACCAGGCTGAGTGGTGCAGTTGATACACTAGAGGGAAGGGATGCCATCCAGAGGGACCTGGACAGGCTTGAGAGGCGAGCCCATGCCAACCTCGTGAAGTTCAGCAAAGTCAAGTGTGAGGTCCTGCACCTGGGTCAGGGCAATCCCAAGCACAGATACAGGTTGGGCGGAGAAGGGCTTGAGAGCAGCTCTGAGAAGAAGAATGCAGGGGTGTCAGTTGATGAAAGATTCAACATGAGCCAGCTATGTGTGCTTGCAGCTCAGGAGGCCAACCACATCCTGGGTTGCATCAAGAGAAGTGTGACCAGCAGGTCAAGGGAGGTGATTTTGCCCTTCTGCTCTGCTCTCATGAGACCCCACCTGGAGTACTGTGTCCAGTTCTGGGGCCCCCAACACAAGAAGGACATCGAGCTGTTCGAGCAAGTCCAGAGGAGGGCCACAAAGATGATCAGAGGGCTGGAGCACCTCCTCTACGAGGACAGTCTGAGAGAGCTGGGGCTCTTCAGCCTGGAGAACAGAAAGCTTCAGGGGCACCTTATAGCAGCCTCCCAGTCTCTGAAGGGGCCTACAGAAAAGCTGGGGAGGCACTTTTTAGAAGGGCATGTAATGACAGAACAAGGGGAAATGGTTTTAAACTGGAAGAGGGTAGTTTTCGACTAGATATTAGGAATAAATTCTTTACTGTGTGGGTGGTAAGACACTAGAACAGGTTTCTGAGTGAGGTTGTGAATGCCCCCACACTGGAAGCACTCAAGGCCAGGCTGGATGGGGCTTTGAGCAACCTGGTCTAGAGGGAGGTGTCCCTGCCTAATAGCAGGGGGACTGGAACTAGATGATCTTAAAAATCCCTTCCAAAACAAGCCATTCCATTCTACGATCCATTCCATTTCATTTTAGATACGCTTTTGCAAATCTTCACATATGTCTTTTTTCACTTTAATTTTAAGATTATTTTTCCTTTAAATATCTTCTCATGACAAAGTTTGGAGATGTTTCTGAATGTGTATTTATTAATTTGTCAGAGGCTTTTCTTCTTCAAACTATCAACCATATTATCTGCAGACAGTTATTAATTACTGGCTGTTCACCTATATTCACTAATCTGTCTCTCCTAAGGTATTCTGACACCTTCTCAAACCAGAGGCAAGGAGACAGAACAGTAAACTCACACTGCAGAAGACTTTGAAAACCAACAATTTTGTTTTAATTCCAAACTACAGTAAAACATAATTGCTAAGCTCTCCACAGAACAGAAATCTGAAAAATGTTGGCTTGCTGGTTTCAACAAACTAAGAAAGTGCAGGCTTCCAGTTTCAAAAACTGGGTGTGCCGTAGAACCTGAGGCAGGTTTGCTCCCCTTTTGCCCATGTATTGGAATACTCAGAGAGTAAGAGAGGGAGCATTTCTAGTGGTGCGAGGAATCAAAAAATCCTGGAGTCCCCTTCTCAAGAGTTCTGCCAATGTCTGGAAGACTCTTGGTATTCCTGGAAACACTAAGAAAATTCCTGGAAAGAAAAGTCTGCTTAATAGTGCTGTCAGCAGGCCAAGATACCAGCAGCAGTCCCACAGTCTGTCTGCTGAACTTCTGAGGAATTGAGTGAGTAAAACAGCAAAAATTCATATGGAATTTTGAAGGAAAAGTGCCTCTTGTCCTTGATTGAAAATATACAACTGTAATTGTAGATGAGGAAAAGCAAGCAGAAAGGTGGACTAGATAATGATGGCTGAACACCCCTAGGAAATGCTGCCAGGAGTGACTGTCACCAGTTAAACAGAGCTGATGCAAATCACTGAGAATTTCTCCCTCTTGGTGACACATAGTTACATCTACACTGGCTTAAAATAAAACCGATCATCTACCCCAGTTTCATAGCTGCAGTTTACCTTGATCTTCCTGTTCCTAAGCTCTGAAATGCTTTCTGAGTCATCTGAGAGTTGTTCACAGAACCCACAGATACTAAAAGCAGAAGATAGGTCTGAACCACGATGTGTCTGAACAGAAGCATTGGCTCAAATTCTCACTTATGAATAGCATCCACATAGAAAACAAGTAATATCTGTTGTTTTTTTTTTTTAAGCCACTTTGTTTGCCTACTGGTCTTAAAGAACTGAAACATCAAGATATATATAATCATTTCTGTGGCAGCAGTTTGGAGTCTTTCCTCAAGGTACAATTGTGCATATGTGTTGGAGAGTGAAACAGGTGTCTTCTTTTGTTCTTAGAAAGCTAAATGTTTTCACTTTAAGAGTAGCGTGTTGCAAGTCACCTGCATTTATTTTGCTGAAGCTTCTTAACATTTAAATGCACCTTGAAATGTTTTAAGAGAGCCCCAAAAATATCAGTTAACTTCTGCTAACATGTTAGTGTTAGTTTGGTATGAAAGTTTTAGTAATCATCCTCTCGGCAGGCATTTTATATAGAAGAAAGCCTGTTCAGAAAGCAGATTGAGTTACCTGCTATACATACTGACTCTTCACGACTAGACAGCAGCAGATCGATCCCTTTTGGGAGAATAACATCAGATTAGAGAAGAAAACTGGAAACTGGAAATGCTGGAGAGAGTAAAGGCAAAAGGTTGCATCTGGAAAGGTAAAGTCTTGTGAGTTCTTTCTGAAAATATATCTTTACTCCTTGGTGTACCTTCTTTAAGAACCACTTCTGCTTCTCCTAAGAGATGAGTGCATTTAACCACCACAACTATTTACATCTCATGCTATTTGCCTCATCTGGAAATGTTACAGGTGTCTTCTTTCCAAGTAAGTGGACCTTTTGCCTTGCAGGGTCAATGTTTCAGGTTGTTCCCTCAAATTTCTCTATTGTTGTTTATCCGTCCTAAAACATTGTTCATGATTTCTTGTCAGCAACAGTAGCATTGGAGTAGTTCTTTATTTATTCCACATTTTCACAACACTGTAACATCAGAAGAGTTACAAGAACATTCTATATCCACCTGCAGCATGTGGACCCCTTCACTGATTTCAAGTCAACCTTTCTGTCACTTAAAGGTTACTGTTCACTTTATAAAGTATCCTCTGAATTCATCTGTAACTACGTGTTCAAGCAAAACTTACTGGCAACTGTCCCCCAAGACTGTCTTTATGGTAGTTGCGGGTATGCAGAGCTAGTTCTTAGGAGTTTCTACCAAGTGGTATATTGGGAAATCTTTAACTGAACTATTCCTTTAGATAGAATTATTTTGAAAAACTATTACCTACGTCTACAGTAGAGTTGGTTTGAACAGAGATACTGTGTTACACAAATTGCTCAAGCTCATGGGATAGCTGTCTAAACTGGCAAAATGAGGCTGTTGCAGGTGATTTAATTCTGTAATTAGCTTTTCCCTGCTTTTCACATACCTGCAGGGCAAGAATCAGCTCTGGTTCACTTATGTTCACAAGAAAGTATGAATAGGTGTCACGGTATTATCTAAGGGTCTGCGTCCGTGACAAGGGGAACAGGCCCGAAAGAAAAAAAAACGAGAAAAAGAGGAAGGAAAGAGAAAAAAAAATTGCCGGCGATAAGGGCCAGCCCCCGGGCGGTCCGGTGGCTAAAGCGGCAGAGAAACCGCGGAGCCGCAACCTGGGAAGACAAAGGGAAAGAGGAAAAAGAAAAACAAAAACAAAAACAGCGGCACCAATCTGAGGAGGAACAACCAACTTTACTAAATATATCAAAATGAGGCTAGTAGAATTATATTAGAGAGTTTACAGGCTGAAAATCTTACACAGTAAACTG
>NC_034409.1:82138555-82304450 GCF_002078875.1 Numida meleagris
TCCTCCCCTCCCCCTCAGAGGGCCACACCAAAAAAGGTAGTTTGCAGTAATCAGGAAATTAACTCTTTAACTGCCCGTACCTTACATGATGTAATGATGTGGAATACCGACAACAAAAAATCACAAAACCATAACAATAGGCCTTTTGGAAAACTGAGCCTCACAATTACTAAAACAGGGGAAAAAAAAGAAAAAAAAAGGAAGAAGGAAAGGAAGGAAGGAAAGAAGGAACAGAAAAAAGAAAAAGAGAGAGAGAAAAAATACTTGGGAAAAAATTTAGAAAATGTTTACTAAAACAAGCAGTGAGATGGAACTGCTTTTGGTGATACTGATTTCAACAAAAGTTGTTTGTACATTCCGAGGATAACGTTCCCAGGCTAAGAATATGTTGAGAGAGCAACGGCTTTCTCAAAAGCAGAAATATAGATGTAAACTATACTATTGTGTATCATAATAGGAAATAACTTAATCTGGTCACACTTCTGCAAGAAAAGATTATTTTGCAGCCTTTTTTCTTCTATGTCACAGTAAAAAACAGCCAGTTAAAAACAGTAAATGGTTTTATAGGTATTCTGACAGATCACCTATGCTTTTATGGCAAGAAATAGAGAGATTCATCCCACAGGGCTTTAAGTGATGTCCATTTTATGGGGAAAGTTTCATACTAATGAGTTTTTACCCTCTTCCCTGTACACTTACATAGCAGGTTGAGCCAGATAAATATGTCTGTTTTCTAAATCTATTTTCCAGCTAAATAAAACCTAGTAGCAAACAATGGACTTTTCCAGCAAGACCATAAAACTTCAGTGGCATCATTGTGCTGGAATCAAACATACAGTAGCAAGGCTAGTTCCAAGAGAGCTCCTGAGGAAGATGTAACCTAACCCTGTAGCAGAGCTGGCTACAGAGGAGGAGGGCTGCAGGCTGCACCTCAGTTAGTTAAAGGAGATGACTGTTAATGATGCAACAGTGGTCTCAGTTCTAATCCCGTTGTACTTTCCAAACGGGCAGCTCCATGGAGACTGAAATCCAGCTCTGAGTGTTCTGGGTTCACCTTCACTGCTGAAAGAGCACACTTTTAGTTAAGGGTCAAGGTTAAATATTTCTGCAGTGTCATTAGTTAGGGTAGAGCGTAGTTCCAGCCCGTGCTAAGGTCAGGATGGGACAAAGGGTCTGTGTGAACTGCCTGAAAACTGCTGGCAGTGCTTTCAGCCTTTGTACAGTGAGAGTTCATTGAAAAAGTGAGACTCCTCAGCTGGGCTAAAGGCTGGCTAGAAGTACTTGTACAGCACAATTTGGCTAAGCATCAGAGAGAGTCTGGGCTGAGGACACTGCCTCTTTATTATATACACAACTGCTGTAAACTCTTTGTTTTCCTTCACTTCAAGTGGATCACCCTCATTTTTTCTGCTTATAATACAGATCCAGAACAAGGACAAAAATACCACAGAGACAAAGTGAGAAGGAGAATTATTCTGAATCCCTTCTACCAAAAGCACAGGTATGCCAATTAATAGGAAATGAGATGGGCTTCTTTCCCTACTTCTTCTGCAAGGGGGACACCTGAACCCTGCTTATGATTGTCCTTAGAAATTCCTGTAATTTCCAGCCTTTCTATGTGAATGATTGTTCCCAGACTGAAAAGACCACTAGTGTCATCAGATCTGGTCATCCTACAGCCATAGATGACTACATGTAACAGACATGTGGTCATTTTAAGTACTCAGAAGGGCACTGTTTGGGCTACTCTAGGTGCAAGAAAGGAAATTAGCCCCAGGCTCTGACTCCTGGCTCACAGGCTTAAGTAGGCTTTATCCAACAAAGCAGAAAAAGGCTAGAGGTACACCAATGCCTCTAGCGTATTCTAGTTTGGGGAACTCCCAAAAAAAGAGAGTGCATGTGGGTTCCTGAGAACCAGGGGGATGTTTTCTCTAGCAAAACTTAAGGCAATGGCTACCAGACCTGGGGGTGATATTAATGAGGTGGAGCTGTTTATGAAAATGGACGCAAAGAGCAGAAAGAGAGATTTTGCACCAGAAGTGCCGTAGCACGTGGGGACTTGGGTGGTCTGAACCATGGCCAAGCTGGTTTGTGTGGTGAGATTTTGTTCAAAAATGCCCATAAAAGATTTTCTTTATACATCACCACTTCACATTGTGCCAGTTCTTTCAATGCTCTACAACAGACTCGAGGCTTGTAGAAAAAGGCAAAGGATAATGTGCCACACAGAGAGGCAGAAAGCAGAGCAAGGGCATCAGCAAGTGTCTAGGTTTGTGCTATGGCAAAGAATTCATTACATTCACAGCCAGTTTGTACTGCTTTGTTCTCATGCCAGCATTGTTTAGCTCCTCTCACAAGACATTCTCCATGTAACCCTTCTCTGCATCTTTTCCAGAGCTGTTTTCTTTGTGAGTGTGAGAGCCCATATCATATACTATGTCCTGAGGGAAACAACAAAGTTTTTCACAACTGCATTCGGGCTTCTCTACCTTTAGTAAATAGTGTCTTTCCTAAGGCATATTCTCCTTTTCTGTGAATGGCTGAAGATTTACTTATTATTTATTTCAGTAGCCTGTTCAATAATGTATCTCAATGTCTTTGGCAAACCTGGCCTTAATCCTATGCACCTTGATACATTTACCTTTGCTGCCCAGCACTGTTTGCTATTTGTGACTCCTTCTCTGTAGTATTTTTTTTTTTCCACTTACTCAGGCCTAGAGTGTTTCCCAAGATTTTTTCTCTTGCTTCGAATATATACACAGGATAGTTTTTGTACCTTTACTTAGGTATTTTCTAAGCTTCCTCCACCTTCAAATCTTTCAGCTCTTCAGTCCAGGTAAATTCACTACTGAATTTCCTTAATTTGATGAAGTTTGCCCTTCTGAAGTTGAAAAAAGTAATTACTAACCTGCTTCTGTTTGTTACTCTGTTTAAAGTAAATTGAAACAGTTGCTGAGTACTCAGCCCTTGCTATTTTCTACTACCAGTTTTTTTGAATGTCTTCATTACTTACTAAGTTGGGGTTGTGTCTTGTCTCAGTGACCATTGTCAGCTGAAGAAATCTGGCAGCTATTGTACCCATGGCTAGCTGGGCCCAAATTTATTATTAGAAGCATTTGTTTCCCAAGTGGTCTTTGGGAAGTTAAAGTTGACCATGGCATAATTCCCAGTTATGTTTCTATAATAACATTTCAATGACATACCTCTTCTTGCACCTTTGTATTTTAACAGCAGACAAGGAAGGCCAGGTTTCAATGAGGTGTACAAAGCAAAGCCACTCCTCAAAAAAACAAAGGCTGCAAACAGGTGGTCCGGGCTGCTGGAAGCGGCTCTTCCTGTTCATGTACAATGGAGAATTTTATGATGAATTGAATGATGATGAGCTGACTGACAGATGGCTTTTTAAATAAATTGCAAAGAACATTTGATGATTTCCTCTTGGCTGTATGAAATGGCTAAACACTGAAATAGAAGGAGTACTGTATTGAGATTACAGGTGTCTTGGATATTGGCCTATGACTCATATTCACATGGGTCAGGGCTGGCTCCCATTTAGAAGAGGAGGGGAGCAGTAGAAGAAAGGTCCCCTCCATGAGCTCCTATACATCGAGGAGACCGTGTCAGCCTTTTCTGCTCTAAGGCTGATCTCCTCAGCCTGGAGTGCTATGACGGCAGGATTCCCTCTCCCATGCTGCCAGCCCTATGTCCTGTGGGTGCCTACTGGAGTCCTCTGATCTGTGGCAAGAGGAGACCATTTGGCCCAAAGCAATAGTCATTATGTGGCAGAAGCTGCAAGCTAAGTCAATCGTGGGATGAAATGCATTTTAAAATTTCCCAGCTGTTGTACCGAGATTTTGAGTGCATCTTGAGCTTCTAAATGTAAAAAACATGCAAAGCTCTCTTCTGTTGTTCACATGTTCTGATGTTCACATACTGTGAGGCTTCTAGCATTTTTGACTTATACAGGTGCCCTTAGCATTCTTAACCTTTTTCTTGGTCTCTAATCATGATTGTTTGTATCACTTTTATATCCATGTCTCTTATCCCGTATTGCTACATCATGTCTTCATGCATAGGCCCAATCTGAAGAGTACTTGGAGTACTCTTGGAGTACTTGGAACCATGCACCTATTCCCAGTTTTTTAGCTCTTGCAAACCAGTAAAGAAGTGCAGGCTGGTTACCTTCAGGACGTTCTATACACAAGAGCTGCAGTAGCTGCCTTAGTGCTTGCAGTACTGGCTTCACTGTATAGGTGAAGCCTGCAAGACACAGTACAGAAACTTGGTGGGCTGGGGGCGAGAATAGGCTGTGCAGTGGGGTGTCAGAAGGAAAAACAGGGATTTTTTTTTTTTCATAAAATGCGCAGAGCAAGAATCTGGGCATTAAGCTGTGCTTAAAATGGAAAAGGAATCTCACATGCTGTCCTTTTGAAATGGCAGACAGGGAACAGTGAGTCCTGCGGGGCATGGTGCTACTGTAGGAATGACAGAGCTACATAAAAGGCCATGTATTTCATCTTCCTAAAGGAGCTTATGTCAGTGAGCTGAGCACGTGATCTGAGTACGTAGGAACCCAGAGCCACAGGAACAAGGACTTGTTGCTCCCTCTGAGGTCAGAGCCCTGCTGCACTCAGTGCTGTGGCTGTGACCTAGCAGCAGACTACAACCACGGGTCTGCCAGCACCCTGCCACCCCCTTGACTGGTTGCTCCCTCCTGCACACTGCCTCGCTTCTCTCCTTCCCCAAGTCTAACCCACACTAGACACCATGGCCAGCATTCTCTGTGAACAATAGTCTAGATGTGACTGCCACACCTCTGTTAGATTTGTGGGAGAAGTGGATCTTGAGAGGTCTGTTTCCTGCAAGGGGAAGAAATGTCAGCCCTTGTCCACTATCTCTGAGAGAAGGGCTGTTCTCAGCGCTGTGAAGCTTTGGTTTGTGTTAGCCTTGAATACACACAGAGGTGGGACAACACTGCCAGTATACTGGCAACAAGGAAGGGTGGCAGATATAAGTGTGAAACTTATCTTGAGTTCCATAAGACAGTGTGATTTAGTAGAAAGGAGGTGACAAACTGGGAGGAGGGATCTGTGGTTTAGTGTTATTCTCAACTTGGTGAAAAACAGTAGCTGCTCAGGATTAATTCTCCATAATTTTGTGAACTCATTCTCCTTCTTCCTTTCGTTTTGCTTACACTGCTCTTCAGGTGGGTGTGTTTGACCTATTTTTTCCTCTGCACACTCTCAGTGAAACACAAGCATGCTTAATCCTTACTGCATGATATATTTCTTTATGGATTTTGCAGATGGTCTTATGGGTAGATGCATACCTTGAGGTCTTCATTTTACTTGGCAGATGGTGCTTTCTGGTGTCCTCACCACTTGAGGTGGCACTGAACTGGTTGGCGGGGAGGCTGGCCCAGGCTACCTGGCTCCTGGCGTGGGCTTTGTCAAGTTGTTTCCTTGCAGAGATTCTCTGGGAGAAATATCATGCGACCACTAATGAGTGAATGAACAAGCCATGTGAGGACTGGTGCTTAGCCCAGCTCATGCAGTCAGAGCAGTGGTTAGCAGTTTCCTAGCACTTGGGGCAATGGGACTAAGAGAAGCTCTGTGAAACAGGGATGTGCTGAGTTAGGTTTTGGAGCTCCATAACAGAGATTTGGGCATGTGTGGGACTCAGGGCTGTTCTCATGGTGTGATAAAAAGGAGATTAGAATCAGAATGATGGTAGGCAGTAAAGCTAGAAAATGAGTGGGAAAGGGATGTTGTGATAGCCTGTATTTCTATGTTCATCTCTTAGAGTCATTAAGAAAGAGGACAGCTCAATTGCATTTTAATTCTAGGATCAGGGGTGTATGGTAGAATGTACACAGTGCCAGATTACCAAGTTGTTTCACTTACCGGATTGCAGGGGAGGAAATCCCTTTCATGATGCTGCAGCTTTCCATTTTGTTTATTCTGTATTATGTACAGCTTTGCTTTTCCCATGTCCAACAGGTTTTCCTTCCGTTTCCTGTAATTTTTATCTTTGTTTTTCTCTCATTTTGCAAGATGGGGTAGAATCTGGCTGTAATTTTTTCTCAGTTTAGCAGTGACTCAGGAGGCACACAGTTTCCTCTGGCAGTTAAATGTGACTCCATTTTATTTTAGTTATTGCTTTGCATTTAGAGGCTTCTGTGGCTTTTAAGTTTTGTCTGGGGAAAGGTTTGTGTCTCAGGGGAGTTTAATTTTGAACTGAAATAGCAAAAAAAAATTCTCTTGACTTTTCGTCACATGCATTGTTTTTGCTTGCAGGGGCATTTGACTTCCTGCTTGTCATCCTCTCACAAAGCATTTTGTAGACTACTCATTGTCAAATCATTGCTGATTCTGTTTGTGTGCAATGGAATATATCCCAGAGAAGTGGTTCCTTGTACTTTCTTCCAAATAAATCTGTCAGTGCTACAGTTCAGTTATTCACTTCTGGATTGGGCAGATCCTTTTGAACAAGGCTAGGAACTAAATGCTGCATTTTTTTGCACCACAGCCATTGTTCAAATTGGCACTTGAATCCTTGAATTCAGTCAGAGGTATTATTTAGATTACGACAAACAGCAGTTTTCATTCTGCTGCTGGCCTTGGATAGCTACAGTTGCCAGAAGAAACTGAAGTGAAAGAACTGTTAAGCAACTCTGTAATTACATTGTTTAACCATTGTGGTAGAATTTGGGATTTGCAAATTTGATTATTTCTTTTTTTTCCAGAGAGAGATGTTTTCAGGTGTCTTACATCCATTTCTTTTCATTTTTTATTACTCACACACAGAGCCTTAATGCAAGAGAATCAGACTGTCAGCAGCAGGTCTTCTCTTGGGATCACTATATGGCCTGTAGTCTTCAGCTGTAAATATGAATGTTTTGCACTTCCTAGAGTTACACGCATTGTGCAAGACTCCCACAAAATCCACAAGCCAGCTGCTGTCTCTGCCCAGAGACACACACTGTGCTGTTATTACCACCCAAGCAAGCTGGTGTGAAGTTAGTTCATGCTCATGAACTCATGTGCAAAAGATGCAGCTGCAGCATAAGCATCCTGTCTGGAACAGAGACAGGAATAGTATCCATTTCCTCAAGGTTTCCTACGCTCCTCTGCAGTGAATTGTCCCGGTATCTTGTGCTGTAGAAACCTGGCACATCCATCCCTAAGCCAGCCCATCCTGTGTCTTAAACAAAGGAGGTGCCTCGCCAAGTGAAGTAAGGCCAAAGCAGCAGAATGCTGGGCTGCGTAATTTAAGCCTGCCATGAAGCACACGTGCAAGGGGATTAAGGTGAAGTAATATAACCAGTCCTCTGCTGTTTCCTAACTTCTGACTCCATCATTGTGTAACCATAATGATTTTTTTATTTAATTATTTTTGTGCCCATAATATGGAGGTGAATTGAAGGGTAAGGACAGAAAAGATGAGAGGGAATAGGAAAAAGATAACAGCAGCATTAATAAATAATGTTAGAAGGCAGATATTTTAACTAGATGCTTTGAAGTAGCATTGTTTTGTAAGTGCCAGGATGCAAAGGGTGAAGACTCGAGGATCCTCCCGGGAGAAGGGATCAAAAGTATGAAGGTATTTTCAGCTCAAGGCAAGACAAATTACAACAGCCTGAACTTTGGTTCCCAGCCCAGAACAGACTGAAGCCACCTCGTTTCGCTGCAGGGTTGCTGAGTTTCTTAAGAACAGACCAAATTTCCCATCTTTTTGCTGTGATACCATTGCATGAACATATAGGTTGTACAAAAGTGTTGCTTCCCAGACTCCACCCCTGGATATTCTCTGTACTTTCTGAGGCTGACCACAGTGGTGGCAATGGGAACCACCAAAAATACCCAGCAGCTGCACTTCCAGTGAAGGAAGCAACGTTCTCTTACAATGCTGAAGCACACTCCTGAAGCACCACGTGGGGAAATTACAGATTAGCAGTGCTGAGGATCACGATGTTTGAAGCAGGAAAGGTCAATGACAGGAAAGGACAACTAAAATATTAGCAACCCCTCCGCTTTCCTGCAGCACGGTACAGCCCCCGTCACAAAACACCACACAGACGCAGCACATGCTTTCAAACAAGGTGATTTTTTGTTGTTGTTTTGTCCTTTGCCGCTGGCAGAGCCATCGATTTGTTTCTCAGCGGGTGCTGAGGCGAGCAGAGACTTTCCAGGAACCCCCGGCTGTCTCTGGACCGGTAACACCGGGTGGCACAGGTGCAGCCCTGTTCTGCAGCAGCTTTCTAGAACCAGTTCCTCCCCCGGTGCCCCGTGGGCTTTCACGTGGGTGGCAATCGCTGGAAGCAGTGGCACGGAGAGGGAGAACCCTGTGCCCCTCAGGTTGCCTGGCTTTCCCTTTTTTCACTTCTTAACCGGGTGGCCCGCCTCCCCTCGCTGCTCAGGTTGGGGCCGGTTTGCCGTTGGCGGCTGCGCGGGGGGGGGGCAGGAGGGAGCAGCAGTCGCTGCAACCGCAGCCGGTGAGGGAGGACGGGCGGGGGATGGAGCAGCGCGGTGCCTTCCCTCACACGAGGCTCTCCTCCCCTGGAAGGCTCCGATATAAGCCGAGGAGGAGCTTCAGCAGACGCGGGCCAAACACCACCTCCATCCCAACACGCAGCATGCTTCCTTCCACGTTTTCTTTTGCAGATGGGGCTCGGCTGAACCAAGCCCCGCTATTCTTCGTCATCATTACCAGAAGTGCGCGGAAATCAGGCTGGAGCTGCTGGCAGCCGGTACAGCCCCGATAGAAAGCTGCACGTTGTCTTCTCTCTGCAGTTTGATCCGAGTGGCGATTTGAAGTCCGTGCCCTGTTGACGGCTGGTAAGTGGATGCATTTGATTTACGGAGACTGGCTTGCTTTGTGCTCTGCTGCGTAGCCTCAGAGGGTGTTGTACCCATAGCAGCTGGCAAACAGTGCTCGTTTCCGAGTTTTTCCGAGCTGCTGGTGGGACGTTTCTCTGCTCTCCTGCGTTATTTCAGCTGGGGAAGCTCCCAGCCACCCTCACATATGTTTACAGCTTTAGAACCTCCTCTAGGTACGTACCGAAGGCAGCAGCCGCCAGCCACGCTACTACTCCGTGTAAGTCACCGCGCGTTCAGAGGCAGAGCTGTAAGGGCTGACGCTGCACTGCTCCTCGCCGAAAGCGCTCCGGGAACTGAACGCGCTGCCAGAGGGACGGAGCCTGCCTCCACAAGCCGTCTTGAAGGCGACTTGCAGTCGTAATTGGCTCGAGCTGCCGAGATGAGATGTCCCAGACCTTTCCCAGAGGTCCTCGGAAACTTCCTGGCAAAGCCGAGCTCCGCGCTCAGCCGCGCCGTGGGGCTGCCGCCGGGATGAGCGCCGGCGCCGAGCGGCCGTGACGGACGCCCTACGGCCCCCGGCGGCTGCGGGGCCCCCCAGCCAGGTGGGGCAGCGGCGGGCGGCGGGGAGCCCAGGGGCGGCCCCGTGGCCCCGCCCGACGGCGGAGCTCCGGAGCGCGGCTCCCCCGCGGCGGCCCCGCTGCAGGGCCGGGGCGGCGGGCGGGGTCCCGGGCTCCTGCAGCCCCCGCCGTCGCCTCGGGGCTCCCCCGGCGGGCGGTGAGTGCCCGCGGCGGGCGGGTAACGGGCCGGCTGTGGCGGGCGGCGCCGCCGGGCTCCGTCCGGAGCCGAGGAGGGAGATCAGCCGCTGCTGCCGCTAAGCCGCTTGTGCCGGTAATGCCGCCCTGAGCGGGGCTGTCGTGGGGCACCGGGAGGGAGGCAGCGGCCGTGCGAGCGGCCGGAGGCCCCGGGGGGTGAGAAACAATGGCTGTATTGGTGCCTCTGCCTTGAGCTGCGCGAAGGCATTAGTTAGAGCTGCGTGTGTGTGCGTGGTGGAGGGAGCGAGCCCTGGAAGCTTCGCGCTGCCTGCTTTTTAGAGCCTCCGGGTTATTATGCTGAGTTATTATTCAGCAGTGGGGTCGGTGTTTCTATTTTAGCTCCTGGATACTGTGTGCTCAGCTCCGCCGTTCTTCCTGAAGTTATAATTTCCATGGAGAAGAGCAGGAACTCTTCCTGGTCTGCAGTTGGAACCAAGGCTGGTGGGAACTATCTGTTGCTTTCTGTGAACGTTGAGCTCCTGTTACCCTGCTAAAATCTCATTTCCTCATTTGTTTGGTGTCTCTCTCCTTTACTGGCCCTATGCAGAGCTATTCATAGGAACAACGTGGCTGCAGAGCTATGTCTGAAGGGCTCTGCTGTGGGATGAGATTACTTGGTGTAACCCGGCAACTACTGCTGCTGGATGGTGTAAAAGTCACCGTGCATAACAACATACAGTTTCTAATGCGGAGAATGTGGTTGTACCAGACCTGTCAGTCCAAAATTTTGAAAAATAAGTTCAAAGAGGGTGTAGAGACAAAGGAAATGTGCGTGAGCAAGGCTTCTCACCGAGCCATTTCAGAAGAAAATATCCCCACCTGATTAGGTCATAGATGTGATGTTTCTGAAGGAAAAATATCTCTGTCTGTATTTAAGATTGCACCAGTGATAGCTTTGTTTGTCTTCCCACCTGCCTGAAATAAATCCATGGATCTTTCTGTCTGGCCTGATGAGGTGCCTGCGTCTTTGGCGTATCTGTGTCTGCTGAGCTGAAGCAGTCAGTGGGGTCATTCTTCGTGCCTGTGATAACTGCCTATGAAAACGGCAGCAATAAGGACCATGGGATAGGTCCCATGATCTCCGAGGGTCTTCCTGGCTGTGAGAGACCCTTTCTTCATGTGGGATGTATGAGTCAACCCCTGAGGCTCCCAGCATCCAGGCACTCCTCTGCCCGAAGCAGGAAGACAGCTGCCCTGGGGCAGTGCCCGCGGAGCGGCTGCAGGGGGAGGCAGGGCAGCGGGACCCCAGCGCTGTCTGTGGGATCACAAGGGCATAAACTGTAAAGGTGGAAGAAAATAGGTGAGTTATAGTGCTTTGGTTAGATAAGGAGATTGCCAAGACATCACTTTAATATCTACCATGTGCGCTGCTAGATAGAGGCTTTAGAAATTACATATGGGTGTTGCCTCCCTCGGAAGGCAAACGCAGTGGCCCGCATAGTGAATGACCCCATTCACAGGGCCAAGTGCTTGAGGTCCTTCTCTTTCACTTTCTCCTCAGACTTTTGAAAAGCTACAAGCAGAGATGGTTTTAGAGGGTTTCACACGATTGCTTTCTTCTTTGCGCACTCATTTTTGGGTGGAAGAACAGTTGTCTTTGTGATGGCTGCTGTGTGCCATGAATATCTTTTTATGCTGCGCTTGTTTTCCGTGGTGGTCTCTGGGTGTTCTGATAAATCTCTCTCAGTAAATGTTTGATCGGTCCTTCCAAGCCAGGTTTACAAGAGCTCTCCCAAGTCTGCCTTGTCTGGTTGAAGGTTTTCTACCCTCCATGCATAGCTTCACGTGCTGCTGGACACTCTGGTTCAGGCGTTTTGCCTGAAAGAGGATACAATCCAGTGGATTCCTTACAGATGTAACTTGAAGACTGCTGTGAGTCTCTATGAAGCTGTCCACACCATTGCCTCAAAGGGGTCTGTAAGGAAAAACTCTTTATTTTGCACAGTATGGCTTGCACTGTAGCACAGGATCTTGTTTTGTTAATCTTTGTGCCGGAAGATTCAGGTTATTTTAATTATAAGCATGACTTTTTTTTTTTACTTATTGTAAGTGTGTGAGATACTCCACTGTGGTCCCCTGTTAAGGGTGTTTTAGGAACAGATTCCAGATGACTTGAAATGCTTCTTCAGATATCTTTTCTTATGGATGCTTACAATGTTATAGCGTAACAAATGGAAATATGCACTGTGTTTTTAAGAGGAGTTTAATTTACCAAGATTATGATGGCTCAGCTGTCATTCAGCTGAGTAATATGTTCTTTATTTGTGCTAGCCTTATAGAGAAGGTAGTGGAAAATACTGGGAAATTAATCTGAGGTAACTGTGTGTAGAGGGTTTTTTGGGCTATTCCAGAGTTTCTATTTTCTGCCATCTGTTTACGTAAAAGCCCAAGAGCTTAGCAGCAGAACAACAGCAGAAAAAAAAACCAAAAACAAAACAAAAAAAACCCTCAACTTTCCCATTAATCCAGTTTTCTTTCTGATTCAATTTTTGCAATTTTACATATTACTAACTCCCTATAATTTGTAATCTTCAGGGGAAATTAAAATATAACTTTTATTTTTCTTATTTCCCTTCCCCCTTATGGGTGCGTGAACTTCTTTAGGTGTTAAATCTTCCTATCTGCCTTTTATCCTCATCCTACAGACAAACCTGAACCCTCAGCTTCTCATGGTTGCTGAGGCTGGAGGGGAAACATCACGTGCAAGCTGCAGTTGCCTTTGCAGGTCACCTTTCTGTGGTGCATTGAAGTTAATCTGCTTCACTTTGCGGTTCGGTGTTTCAGTCACTGATATCGATAGCTGGTCTTTGTGCAGAAAGCTTGAAGAGCCGAGGAGTGATAGGCAGCATTAGCTAGTGTGTGCTATTAAATAAAAATAGAAACATGGAGCTTGCTTGCGGTATCACCGCCTTTTGAATAAATGTAGGTGCAGACTCTGGTAAAAACGCTTTGGTAATGCCATGTTCAGTATGTATCACCTTAAAAAAATCACATCCTTCTTAAAATTCATTTTGTTAGGGTGGAGTAGCTCTTCAGTGTTCTGAATGCAGTCATAACTTACTCTTGAGGGCAAAACTGAAACGTTGGTATCTCAACAGGAAGATCCTTTACAGCACTGCCACAGAACGAGTGAATTTCAAGCGTCCCCTGGATAATAACTGAAGTCTCTGTGAAACTGTTTGTGTTGTTGCACTCCCAGCCCCGGCAGCAGCAGTAAAACCCGAGTGCATTGTACTGGAGCTATTCTTTACATTCCAGCATCCATGGGGAGCCAGGAGGAGCAAGGCAAAAAGTTGAATAGCCCCGGTGTGCCCTGGCTGGGGAGGAAGGGCTGGAAAACTTGAGAAGCCACAAAGCTGATCCTCCCTCCTTTAGGAGGGATGGAGTAACCAAGGGGCTGGTCTTAAGACCAGACAGGAATGAAATGAAGTTCTGACTAAATCAGTGAAGCTCTTCTTAACATCGGTTGCTTCAGAGCGCAAGTTTCCATTTCCTTAGCAGTATTGCTTTCTTTTGGGCCACTCGCCAGCAGAAAGCTGTTTGGGAAGTGGGTGACTAGCAGTCTTAGATTTCCATAGGCTCTTCAATTCACTTTTAAAACTGCGTTTTCGCACCCTTGAGAGCATGAGATGGAAATGTGAAAATGAAGATCAGCTGCTGCAGAGCTCAGAGCTGCTCTTTGTTAAGCTGGATCTGCAGGCTGGTGCTTCTCTTGCACAGCAACAGCCCGGTGCTGCTTGCTTGCGCTACCGTTTTTGTCGGAGCCCTGTGGCCAGCAGTAAAATGGGCGTGGCGTGAGGGGCATGTCACCAGCTCAGTCAGAGCCCTGGCAGAGGTAGGCAGTGGAAGTATGCATAAAGAGTGGCTGTTTAATAGTAAATAATGCATGTGTGCCTGTGTAAGATAGCATATGTGGGGTAGGGGAGGAGGAGTCCCTTTACCCAGGGTAAGAAAGGAATGGAGGTTGTGTTTCTGCTGCAGACATCTTTCTTCCTCCTTTCCAGTGTTGGTGTTGACTTATGTAGCTCCTTCCTGGGCAGACTCATTTTGCTGCTCTTTGTTGTGCTGGTGCAGTTTTTTGGCCGCATGATGACCCATGTGGAAGAAATGATCTGCTTAGGGAAAGGGGCATGCCAGCATCCCAGCAGGGAGCAAGGGACAAAAGGGAGGGAACTCGCAGATTTTTATTCTGTAATAGAAAGTGAGGAGGGTGCTTGGCAGCTGAAGAACTGCTGTTGCTGAATGAAACCACGACCTTACTCATCTTTTGGCAATTAAAATACATGTTTCCTGTTTCTCTGAAGTTCTTGAACCTGCCTGTCTATGTCCTCCATCAATGTCATGTCTGAGCACCTTGGAAACGCTATCGCCTCAATCTCCACAGTGCTTCAGATAGTCTGAAGTTGCTGTGTGGAGTTGAAACCAGGAGCAGGGTTAGTGGCGTAGGTGAGAGATACCCTGTAGGGTTTGCTTGAACATAAAATTTGCACAAGATTAAGTGGAGACACAATATTAAATCCACTTGATGAAACACCAGAGCAAGTTGGGATTTGTCCATATGGTGAACGTGCGCAAGGCTTGCTAGCGTGTGGTAGCTAGTCTTGGTCATGCCCTATGTGCAGACAAGTTATTGTTTTCTCATTCAGTTAGCTGGGAAAAGCCTGTTTTTCACTGAAAAGAGTTAAGGGAAAACTACAGCTCGCTCTACTTGCCCAGATGTTTTGCAATATTTAATGAGACGAGGAGACAATTTTTGCCTCACTTGAGGATCTGGAAGGCTGTGTAGGGCTGTCCTTCCCACCCACGTCCGCTAGTTTTGTAACTGCCTGTGGTGGTTTTAATCCCCAGTTCTCAGAGGAACTCGGTAGCGAACTGCCACGTGGTTCAGCAGCTCTGATGTAGGAGTACCACTGCAGTCTCTGCAGTCTCCTTTGGTGGTTGTCCTCTCCTCTCCCTGTGCGATTCCCAAGTGTGGATGTTGGCAGGTTCACGAAAGGATGCTAAAATGGGTGGGCAAAGATGCATCCTCAGCTCCTCTGCAGACCAATTGTAAATGCTGTGCGTGTAGGAGGGGAATGGACCACAAAGTGTCTGCTGTGTACCCTCTCTAAACAGCATCTCCTTCTGTTGCTGCTGGAGGCAGGCAGGGGTCTGACATAGCTGCGTGTTTCTCCTGCCCGTGGTGCTCAGCTTGTGTTGCGGAGCACAGGCCAGGTGTGTATGCTGAGTTGTGACCTAGACAGTTGGTTCAAATACTGGCAGTGCAAATAACGTTTGTACGGTTTCTTAAGACTGACTTTTTCTGGCAAAACATGTTAAGAAAATACTGTTACTTCATCACCCAAACCCTTCTATGATCTTAATTGGAGGAATATAAGTGGAATAGCTGTTTTCATTCCTTCTGTGTTGAAGGCATGCTGTAGGTTGTTTTCAACTTGGGACATTGGTTCTTAGATGCTTTTGTGTTTAAAGATTTCTAATTTAAATGAAGAATGCTGCTCAGAGCTTCCTTGGAAAGGGCATTGAAGTAAAATAGAACACGCATCTTATTCTTTAGATTTCACAGGACTTATTTCTTATTACAAACACTGGTTGTTGTCTGATCTTTTTTTTTTTTTTGGAAGTTGAGTGACTGATCTCAACTAATACCACTGATTAAGTGGCTGAAAGCAATATTCAAAATGTTTGATTTCAGGCAACAGTGTTTAGGAAATTTGGACATTTCTGCAATGCAATTATATGACAGGCAGATATAGTTGAGTTTCTGATGTCTTTTTGCAGCTAGACTTTCTGATCTCTAATGGAAGATAAGCTTAGAGGGTTTCTTTGTTCTACAAAGCTGCTTGCTAACTTTCGTAAAGCTTGTGGAGGTCTCAAATACATGACGTTCTTAATCTCTTGATGGATTTGTCTGAAATTAGCCAAAGGGGCTCCAAAGCTCTATAAGGAAAGAAAGGAAGGATAGGTGCGTGTGCATGCAGGATATGATTGCATACATTTCATTTCATGCTCCAAACATGTGCGCTGTAACAGAACAAAGAGCCCATTACTGTACTGCATTTCATGCTCTAATGGCGTTCTGCACCGTCTGCAGCACGAATAGCAATGTAATAGTTCTTGGTGATGCTGGAGGCTGAGCTGGGTTCGGTGTGCTTAGGGCAGCAAGGAAAAGACATTGATAGATGATGCAGTTGTTCCTGCCTACCGCGTACCTTGCTCCGGAGACTTCTGGCTCTGTGCAGAAGCAAACTTCAGACTTCACTGCTGCAGGAATATGCCGTGAAGTCAGGTTTGGTTACTGTGGAGCAGATCCATACTGTGGGAGGTGTCTGGCAGGGAGGTGAGCTGTGTGCTGTCATGGGGCTGGCTCACCTGCTGCTCTTATCTTCAGATAGGAGACTGTGTATGCATACAGCCCTGGTCAAATCCGATGCTTAGCAAAGATCAGTTAGGGAAGGACAGCTAACATGTTTAAAAATACCACAGTCCTGAGGAAGCTCCTGCTTGTTTTGTTGTAGTGTTGAACAGCCGTGGAAACTGAGAATCAGACAGCAGAAATAGGTGCTGTTTCACTTACGGCAGACCAGAACTGGCTGAGAAAGTGACAAGTGAAAGCTATGCTGGGAGCTGATTACTGGCAGTGGGCAGGGGTGTGAAGGTGGGGGGCTGTGGAAAGGAAAGGACTGTGTACCTGCAGGTATCCCACCAAGAGAGCTGGCCTGCATACATTTTGTGCCCCATGGCTCTCAGCAGGGGTGGTGAGTATTGAAGCTATGGCAGGAGTAGGACTTTGAGGATGTGAGAGTGTGTGGTAGGGTGAAACACTCCTCTGGGTCACTGTGATTTTTAGGGGTGACACTCCTCTTCAGAAGCAAGCAAACGTCCCAAATGCTGATACATTAATATTCATGTTTTGGGGGAAGAAGGGATCTCTGTAGCACTGAGAAAAGCATATAAGCCTTCCCAGCATTCCCTACTGACTGATTTAGGCAGCTTTCCTCTCAGACAGATGGCAACTGAAGATTACCATCAGAGGTAATTAGCTTTCCTTGTGTAGAGGCAAGGAAACAAAGGTGCATAAATCAGGGCAGAGAAAGCCAGCACAGGCTGACTGCCCCAACAGTCAGTACTGCAGCATGGGCTGTTGTAGTGTTGCTTTACAGCTCTGTATTACCGTAACTGTGACACAGAAACATGTAAATGAACTTGTGTGAAGTATTCTTTTAAGAGCTGAGTTCCTGTGTGACATCCAACACAGCTGTGCTGTGAACAATTCCAGTTCTGAATTTGTCTTTTTGCCCACACCTCTGCCCATGGTTCTTATTGTGAATTTGATTTCAGTGTTGTCTAAGGAAACGTGCAATTAGTGGTACTCCATATGCTGAAGTCAGCTACGGCTACATCAGTGAAAGCTCATGAACTTTTAAAAAACATCATTTTTTACTTAAATAGTGAAGAATGCATTATGATATGAACAGATTTTATTCTGAGATGTAGACTCCTTAGTAACTTTTCCTACTCAGCAAACATCAGTAAGATTTCACATTCTGCATTACATGTTCTTTAGTACTGTGTCTTTCAACTACAGTATGTATCTGGTAGCTGTGGAAATCCTCAGGTTAAGTACTGTTTAAGAATTGTATGTGGTGGCTTTTCCTATACACACATTTAAGAAATGAAACAAAGCACTAAAAGCCCACAGGCACTCTGCTGCTATGTGTACAACCGTTCTTTGTTAGCTCAAAAACACCTTACTCCCACAAAGCACTCTTTGCTATGAAGTTGCTGTTTGAGCTTTTCTTACCATGTGTGGTGTTGTTGGAAATATTTTTGAGCTTTAGTGATGAGAAAATGAAGCTATGTGTAAAGAAAGCTCTTGAAAAAACCCTAATACTTATAATATTTGAACTTTTCCAATTTCACAGTGTCTCTTTGGATTTAGTTCTTAGTAGTTAGCAGCTAAGGTGAGTTTTCTGATTGACTTTCGTGACCCAGAGGCAACATTGGTGTATTCATTGCAGTGCTGAATTGAGAGCACTGGAAATGTCAGGCATTCATGTTATCAGAGAAACTGCTGAAACTGTTGGTGTCCCGAAGCTTGCTATCTTCTGATCTGTCAGGATCACTGCCCTGGGAAGCTTCCAAGACTTGCTAGTGGTGTGGGGTGAGTGCTACCACTTCCCTCCATTCCCCCCCCTCCCTCAATTAATTTAGCTTTATGCTTTTCACTGACTTGTTTTGCTACATTCCTGCTTCTACGTTCTCGGAGATCTCCATTGGCATGCATGTACCACAGCAGACTGACGTGCCAGGTCTGCTGTTAAGGGTAAATGCCATCCCAAAAAGCTAGTTTTTGGTGGTGGGGGTGTGCACGGTGTTTGTTGATATTCTTATTTTTAAGTAGCTGAGGCAAGATTGAAAGCAACACAGTGAAAAACAGTGACCACAGTTTTCTTGGGGCTGTGGCTGTATATCTGCTTTGTGTATTACTTTGGTGAAGATTAAGCTTCCATTTTGTATGCTAGCACAAGCATGATCACACCTATTTACTCCATGCAAATCTGTATAACATTATCTCCGCAAACTGACTGGCGGATTCAGTTGCATGATTCCCAGTCACTTTTGTGAGAGGTGAGGTTAAATCGCTAGCTCCAAATCAACCAGAGCTGGGTGTTTTGAACAGTCTAGGTATTATTAGAAGACAGGTGTACTTGCATGCACATGTATCGTACAGATGGTAAAATTCTCTGGTTGTTCCTTCTTTATTTAGATTGATCATGGTCTCTGGGGAAAATCTGGTGATCTGATATGGTTTGTAACTGAACCGTTTTGAGACCTACCTAATTTGGCTATTTCCAGCTTTTTTCTTTTTCCTTCCGCCTCTCCACACTTTTTTCCTCTGGGTAACTGGGGGACCATTCACTTGACCTTGAGCCTCTGACTCTGCAGGCACTCCTGAGCCTAGACCACTGAGTGTGAGTGAGCAAGTAAAGCTGTGGTGAGGTTTGTCTCTTTTAATTATTTTCTGTTTTCTCAAGAACTGTGTAGTATATGTGTTTTTTTCTTTTGTCTGTATGTTCACTTATGAGGACCTGGAGAAGCAAAACAAGCAACAGAAATCTTTTCAGTTTGCATGTCGAGGTATGAGGAGAAAAGGACTTGAACTCCAGCCCCCAGAGCATGTTGCAAGACTTGTTTGTATTCCAGTCTTTCTGGAAGAAGATCTGAAGGGAAAGGGAAAACATGGGCTGAGAAGGAGCAGTGTTCACCCTGCAGTGTGTGGGAGGAGCCTGCATGGACTCAGACCTCCCATTCCCTTTGTGTCTTGTTCTATTGGGTACGCATTGACACCTAGAATGTGTAATATATAAATAGGAGTCCATCTGAAGGCTGGCTAAAGCCTTAGATGTTAAATCCAGGAGAGTACAACAGAACTGGGGAAATCTTTTTACTGTCTAATAGTGATAGGACAAGGGGGAATGGCTTTAAACTGAAAGAGGAGAAATTTAGATTAGATATTAGAAGGAAATTATTTATTCAGAGAGTGATGAGGCTCTGGAACAGGCTGCCCAGAGACACTGTGGATGCCCCATCCCTGGGGGTGTTCATTCAGCCTGGATGGGGCCCTGGGCAGCCTGATCTGGTGGGCTGGATCATGGCAGAGGGGTTGGAACTGAATGGTCTTTAAGGTCCCTTTCAACCTTGGGTCACTTATGATCTTTCTGTCCAGGCTGTGTTACTGAATGTGTGTGTATGGTATTTTATTATTATTTTACTTTTTGATGCAGTTGGAACTGGATTTATAGTGTTTGCTTTGATTAAAGCTTTGAGAGTCAAGGAAGCAGAGCTATCTCAGCTCAGCTTATATGTGCTTTGGACTTTGCATGGGTTGTAGGTTAGCTTTTGACCGAACCCAGAGGTTTTTGTGCTGTATGGCAGCTGCATTGCTGCTGGGCGTGGGTATGAGTTCTGGTCGGTGTTCAAATGCACAGAAAGAACTTAAAAATAACAAAGAGAAGCATTGGGGGAAGGTCTGTGGAGGGGCAGGACAGGCAAAGTGTACAGAAATCTGTTTTCAGCTAATGTGTTTTTTTTTTGCAGAAACTGGGCTTATCCTGCTAGTCTGCATCTAGAAGCATAAACACAGGCAAAGAAGCTGGGACAACGGACTTGATCTTATTCTTGATTGTGACTATAGGCAAGGTTTTGAAAATTTGTGATACTTAGAAAGTACCAATTACATGAGAATGCAGGAGTTACTGTTTCTCTTCCTCCCCTCCAAAGCCACTGGCTGGATTTGGGTCTCCCCGGGGCTGCCTTGTAACCCCAAGTTAGTGATGTTCAACTGTGCTACAGAAGATATGTCACTTGTTGGAATGATCCCTAAGCCATTTTAGAACATTACGGAGTGTTGTTTTCTTTCGTGGATGGGAAAAATAATTTAAAAACAGCAAACCAGCTGTCTCTTTAATGCTTTCAGTTTTGATTACGTCTACACCATGCCACAGAGCCTGGATCCACGTTGCACTGTGTCAGTCTGAGTTAAAATATTAGCTCAGATGTCAGGGGTCACCTAGCAACTCTACTGTAGTCTCAAGCTGGAAGAAACTTGTTCTGCATTTCAGCAGGGCTAATTAGCTTGTCATGGAACCATTGCACTGTGTTCTGTTGTGTTTTGCCTATCAGGGTCTTCTGGTGGAGTACTCTGGCTCATGCTTTGCACTGCTGTTTTTTGCATCTGCAGAGCAGGTATTTGGTCTCAGTGGCAGTGAATTCGACATAGTTACACCCCAAAGTGATACCTCTATGAAACAATATGCATCATTAATTGTTGTGGTACCTCTGAGCACAGGATCATAGGATCACAGGAGGCATATTCTTTTTGAGTAGGTCTAAAAAAAGCCTCACACGTGTACAAGACTGTGGTCAGTTGTTATATGTGTCTTCTTCCTTTCCGAGAAACAATCCACAGAGTGAAAGCAACTTTTTTTTTTTTTTTTTTCCCTCTATCCTGTTCCTTTTCATTGTTTCTGTTCCTGTCCTGCTGTGGGGCACCTAAGAACTCTGGGTGCCCAGGCAGAGGGAAGAGGAGTGGACAAGGGCTGACATCACTGAACAGACTGTGGAGAAACAGGAGAGAGGAGCAAGAACAGCCTCTCTCTCTTCCACCAGCTGTCCCACATACGTCAATGAAGATTGGTGGGTGAGAATACAATAGATGTTTTGACTGGACCTGAGTTCCTTACCAACACATTTTAGCTGAAGGGTATGCTTGCTTGGGAAAGGTGCTTGGCATGTAAGTAGGACCGGAGAATCATGTAAGAGCAAAAGTGATGCAGAAATCTTGAAGGTTTTGAAGAGAAGCAAACTGAAATGGCACTTGACTATGAAAGATACAGCTGAAGTTGCTGTTTGCTGCTGTTTTATCCAGCTGGCAGGTGTGCTTTGGTGAGGAGCAAAAGTACTTACGTCTGCAGTTAAAAAGACAAAAATGAAATAAAATGATAAACTTATTGCTGTCCCTTATGGTACAGAGTAGGGCCCACCATAAGTGGGATGATCAAAGAGCGAGAGGCAAGCACTTAAGGCCCCAGACAATCTATTAACTCTCACATCATGTCCTGAAGTACTGTTCAGCCATGAAGAAGGTCCAAGGTGGATACAGCTCCAGTCTGCACCTCTCCCCAGTAGACTAGAGTCAGCAGAGGCTATGTTTCAGGCTGTAGTAGCTGGTAAAAAGCAAAGGTTGACTAAATCTACTGAACTGCTGAATCTATGATATGTTACTACTGCTGTGCTATTGAGTCTACTGGACACCGTTGCCTGTAGCTGAGTACTTAGAGAAAAGACCATCTTGCTACTTCTTTCCAGATCTTCTGCTGTTGTTGGAAAATGGAAAACTTTACAGGAAACTCTGGAAACCTTCCTTTCTTTGGGAGATGACCATCTCTTCCCAAAATAATTGGGATGCTGTGGAAGTAAATGGGGAGTTCTGTGTGCTGTTGGAGTGGAAGAAGGCTCTAGGTTTCAAAGTCAGAAAAGTCTTTTCTATGCTGTCTGTTTCTACTGCTTAGACCATCAGTGAGAGAGATTAGGGCAGAAAGAGTCTGAAAATACCTTATCTTCTGCAACAAGTGGAATCTTCAATTGCTATGTGTGATGTGATGGTGGAAGTCCCCAGTGGTGTTTTGTCAGAGAAAAATCTTAGTTTTTCGGTGTTGTAATTTGTGCAGATCTTCAAGAGGAGGACTAACAGCTTTATTTTTCTGTTAGGAGGGGCCGGCTAGACAAAAGTCTTTTCCAGTTAAGATACTGTTAAACTCAGCAGTCCAAAACTGAGTTATTGTTGCTGCAGACTTAAAAATGTATTTTTAATTCAGGGTCACTTCGCTGGGATAATCCAATCTGCCTTTCTTATTTAAACTTAATATTTCTGAGGAATTCTGTTTCTTAATAAACTAACATTGAAAGGGGGTCCTGGAAATAATGAGAAACTTCCTCCTGAAAAGTGTGTAAGGGAAGGCACTAGACTGACTCAGCCACTTAAGTACCTTTAAGACTACTGCAGTGCTATTTTATTCTCTGTTACAGTATTTCCTGAAAAATAAGAGAAATAATGGACTATGCTGCACACACTAAGGCCAAGAGCTGGAAGAGTTAATGGCGAATGGTGTATAGATCTAGCAGTAGAAATATATAGATGTGTCATAATGTGCCCACGTTTTGGCAGCTTAACTTGAGAAAAATGATCATGTGAGAATGATGGCTTATTTATCATTCTACTGCGTGGCTGTTTCACCATGTGTATGTCCTGACCAAAAGGAAACAGTACTGCAGGGCTGGCAATCACAAGCACTCCCACGAAACGCTGACTATCTTAAAAATCCTGATGCTTATTTTTGAACTCTTTTTAGTAGCGTTTTTTCTTTTTTCTTTTTTTCCTACTGTCCCTTTAAGTTGCAAGGTCCACTCAATGTATGTTTTGAAGCTCACTGCCCTTCCTCCCCCACAGCTACAAGGGTAGGAATGTGAGGCCTGAGTGAGCTGAGATTTTCATACTGTCAGTTGATTGCAGCAGCAAGAAGTTAAACTGTCACGAGACTGGGTATGGAGCAAAGACTGTTTTAAGATGAGTAGTACTTAATTTAGTAGCAACCACTTTTTAGTTAAATATTTATTAATGGTTTACTTTACTAATCCTCTAGGGTTCTTGGTAAAATGACTAGGGTGGATGGCAAAGCTTCCTGTGTTATGTTACTAAAAATTTAATATTAAGCATGAAAACAAATAGAAGGCTTACAAGGGTTATGAAGGAAAGCAATCATAATGTGATCCTGTGGTTGTCTGATCAATCAGCTGTAGCTGCCTGCGTGATTGTCCTTACCCTATAGTACAGCTCCATCAACTGCACATGCAACTGCATGTGAGGCTATGAAATACTGGCTCCTATCAGACACAGCACTTACTGAAGTAGCAGATTAAATACTAGTGTAACTAAGGATGCATTTCTGGCAAGGATGTTGATTCCCTGCCTCCACCAAGGGGAAGAAAAAGGTGCCTCCAGGCTTATAGAACTGATGTATTGTATATCCAGTGCATCCCCATGGTGGTTTGGTGGGGAGAGCACCCTCCTGTCCCAAGGAGGTGTGGGCTGATCCTGGAGATCTCTTAGTACTGTAACTGTTGTTCTTTCCTAATCCTGTCAGTGCAGTTCTGCCTTGGTCGGGGTGGGAAGTTGAGCAGCAGAAGTTAGTTTAGATTCCTGTTAAAAAGTGATAATTATTCTTTTTTTTAAAAGCACTTAGGCATCCAGTTGCTTGCTTGCTTTCAGAGAACTGAGGAACTAACATTGTGTATGTCAAGTGCTTACTGATATGCTGGCTTCCACTCCTCTTTTATTGTGTTCCATTGGAGGCTTTTTAGAAAGCAGAGGGAATTGAATAGTTGAGCTCCAGATTTGCCCTTGGTTAACCTTGACCTAAGGGCACCGTGATCTCCATGAATTAGGTAGATTAACTTAAATCAAGATGCCTAGTTTTGTAATAAATAAGCTGGAATGAGACTGCATTTTGCAACCAAAACATATCTTTCCAATTCCCTATTTTCTTGTATCTCTCGCTATCTTTTTCTGGTGCAATATGTGCATCATAAACGTTTGTTTTCCCTTGACTAACTTTCTCTAACAATCATCTATTTTAAAAAGGGGAGGGAAGAGCTGGAAAACGTTGTCACCATTAAAAATAAACTCATAATTTCATAAGCAAATAGGGCAACGTTTCTATTTACTAAACCAGGTTAAGAAAGTCTTCACTTAAAAAAGAATGTCTTCCTTGATTACAGAGCTGTCTCCTCAAAGCCCTGAGTGAAGCCAGGCATGGGTGGATGGGATGGTGAGGAGGCACTTGTATAATTAAAGACCGTTCTGTGTTCCTAAGAGCTGAGTTAGAAACACCCTTAATGATTCTACGTTTGCATGCATATGCCAGAATGAATGTCCTACATAAGATGCTGAAAGTTGTTACAGATTCCTTATGATCTTGTTTGAAGAACCATGTTGACTTATTATTTTCACTAACGCTTTGCAGACTCTATCAGTATCTTTGTAAATACTTTATAGGAGAGTTTTTTTTTTCCCTCTCTGTGAATAATATTGTTATGAACAATATTTCTGATTCTAAGTGCTCCTTTACTGGGTAGATTTGCCTTATCTTTGTTACATGCAGCTTGGTCTGACTTGTCAGCAAGGTTCTCTGTTAATGGAGCTTTATCAATCTACGCTGAAGTTGTGAAATCAGTGATAAATCAGTTGAATTGATTGAATTAGGGAGTAAAATGTAAACAGCTGATTTGCACCTTAGTGGTATATTTCAGCAATTATTTGCAGAGTAGGAGGAGGCAAGAATACCAACAATTACATGAAGAAGAAAACCCCAGCAAACCACAAACAAAACAGAACAGTATATTTTCCAAGTAAATGAGCCACGTGGTGCTGTTAATGAGACTTGACTAAAAAAGGTTGAAATGGTGATAGCTGCCTCCTACAGTATTCCATCCAGAAGAGAGCAGGACAGCCCCGGGGAGTATACTTGAGATCGATAGATTATAGCTTGCTCATTGTATGGCTTTGTTACTGGTGGATGCTGTCATTAAAACCTTGTCCCTGACCCTACAATTAAATCTGCAGAAGATGTAGAAATAAAAAGAATAAGGAAGTTGTTGGCTTTTTGCACTCTACTCATTGTGACAAATGGGTTGCTGATAGGTGTTTCTTCAGGGTGGAATCTGTGAGTGGCAGTAGTTTGCTTTTTAACTTTTAAACATATTGCTATAGATGGCTTGGATTGTTCATACCTTGGGTTTTGTTGTCTTAATACTGTTAAGTGCAAGCTTAAAATAACAGCAGCTCTAAATATTCTAAAAAGGATCAAGGAATTTAAAAAAAAAAAAAATTTCCCCCCGAAATCCCCATCAGAAAGACAAAGAGTTTGCTTCTGGTAAACACAACAGTGTGGTTGCTCGGATATGGCTTGCTTCTGTTGGAGAGCTCTTTGTTACCTTTGCTTTAAAATACATAAACATGCGAGTAGGTGTTCATGCATTGTGTGTACTGAACCTGCTTACCCTTACTGCATGGGAGGAGAGGTCGAAATAATAGAAGGATATAGCTCTCAAGTAAATTTCCACAGTAATTTGTGGCCAGAATGTCTATTTTGGGCTTTCAAGAGGGTTAAGCAACAACAGTTCATTCATAGCTCCTGAAAGGGCAGCTCAGTCTGTTCTAAGACATGAGCAATGCAGAACTTTTCCCCTACCGTGTCTGGAGGAACGCAAACTTCTGGTATTTCTCTGGTTTTGTTTTACTAATCTGTGCGGTGAGGTGAAAACTTGACTTGAAAAGCAAACATTTTCTCTGCTGTTTCTCCAAAACTTACCAGTTCCTAAGTGCTTTCCACTGATGGGGTCCTAACTTCTCTCCCTTGCTTTGCTGTACACAAATGTAGCATTCTTCTGTTATTAAGCAGTGAAGCCTGGCCTGTGTCAGAAGTTGGAGAATGAGCAGGAGATGAGAGTGTGAGCAGGCAGCTTCAGTGCAGCTTTAAATGACCAAAACCAGACTTTAAGAATATTCAGTAGTTCTTCAGAAGCCAGCAGCAATTCGTGGCAGCTTCATTGGCGTCAGCCTATCTGCATCCTGCAGAGTGTGCGTGCTGGTTTGGCTGTGTAATTATGAAAAAGACAGTGGGTGGGGTAAGAAGGAAGAGAACAGGTACATGCGAAGGCTAACTTCTGTCCCGAGAGGCTGATTTCGTTGGGATGCCAGTGGACAGAGCAGAGCTCCTGCTCTGACACACCTCTGGAAGAGCCTGTCTTTCTACACAGTCTTCAGAGAGAACCTGGAGTGAGCCTTTCTCAGTGTTCGTGTTACTGTTCAGAGAAAGTGCGTGTGTTCGTTGCAGAGCAGCGTTCAACTCCCATCACTGGGACTCAGTTTGAGAAATCAAACTGCAGTGATCCCCTGTCAAATTTGTGATGGTGGAGAATGGCTGTAATAATAGTGGTTTCCTTTCGTAGGTTGCAAGATATTTCATGAAAGTTCATTTTGATATTGTAACTTGGATTTAAATTTCTTGTTTTCTGTCTTATTCCAGGTCTACCAGTCATGAAACGAATCCTTCTGTTTTTCATCCTGGCTGCTGCTGTTATGTATGGTATATTGCATGGAAATCTGTGGAGGAATAACTTCTACTGGTATGGTGACACTTCATTCGCTTATAGTGCAAATATCCTCATGGCTGTATGAGATATGTGGCAGATATGTGACATATGGTTAGTTGCTGTGTTGCTGAACAGTTGTCTATGAGTAATTGATAAAAGGGATGATTACTGTGGGTGTATGTGTTTTTTGTGTCTGTTTTTTCTTCTGATATGTGTTCTTTGTTTTTGGTTTTGCTTTTTTGTGGGTACAATGAGGGAATGAACGTGACTTTTCTGTCCTGTCACCCTTCCTCTCATGTCCTTTTTAAGCCTAGCAGAGAACATGAAGCTAGATTTATGGAGAGTTAAAGTCTTCAAAGATAGGAAGCCACTCTGAGTTCCATGAATATAGGTGCTCATGTGATGAGAGAGGTCTTATCTGCGCATCGTGTGTCTGTGTTGTGTCCACTCCTGCCTCATATGTTTAGTGTTAGCTTGCTGCCATAGATAAATGACATGAGAGTGACCTACCCCCCGCATGAGAATGAATATCTGCATGTGGAGTGAGCACCTTCTTGCAAAGCTGAAGCTTACCAAGTCCTATAGGTAAAATTCTGGAAGGTGAGCCCTTGCTGTCTCCAGGGCACACAGGACAGGTGGCCTGGGACCCACACGTATTGCAGAAGTTGAGTTTCCTTTGGACTTTGCATTGGTATGACCAGGGCTGACAGTTGTGTTTGTGTTATGAAGACTATAGTGATGGCTTTTAACAGTAGTGTTTGGCGTGCTTGTGTTTATCTTACTTAGAGCATACAGTTGATGAAAATGGCTCTCTATTGTGGTTTCTGTATATAGCAAACCTCAGTGTTACACCATTTCCCCTTTTGCAGGATTAGCTTTTATGGACAGACTTCTTCTGTGAGGGGTCCTTCTTCCAATGAGGCTAGTGGAGTTACCCAGTAAGTTAAGCAGCTGAGTGTTTTTTGTGTGTAGTCTTGTTTTTGTTTTTGTGCTGTTGTTGTTTTTTTTTTTTTTTTTCTTCTGGTTTTTGGGCAGATGGGAGGGAGTGAGTTAAAAATCCATAGCCTCAGTTCAACTGGTCTTTGTATAACTGTGCCCATGGAGTGGTATGAACATAATTGTAGCATGTCTGGCAGAAAAGATCGTAGAATCGTTTTGAGTGGGAAGGCACCTTTCATGGTCATCTAGTCCAGCTCCTCTGCAATGAACAGGGACTTCTACGGCTAGATCAGGTTGTTCAAAGGAATTTGCCCTGTCATTATTTCCAGTGTTTGTTTAATATTTATGGCCACTTAACTGTGGCTATCTGTAGCAAGCAGAAAGTTGTCGAAAGGATATTTGTTTACAGCTTCCAAACTTCAGCAATTCAGAATTATATGTGAGTTAAAATTACAGCTGTGAGGGCAACATGTGCTTGATTTTAGGAAATCAGAGGTGTGGTTCATTTGTGTGATATGCAATTGCTTGTATAAGCAAATCCTGCACTGGTAAATTCCTGCAATTAGGTTTATGAGACTAATGACAGTATGTGCTAAAACTTGAAAGAAGGTCTCCGTTACCTCTGAAGCTATCTTGCAAAATGCTGTCTGTGAGGTTGATGCTGGAAAGCAATGAGCTGACCAGGTGATCCATTTCACAGGATGCTTTCTTGGTGTCAGTATTCACATGACAACTTGAGGTTACTGAAAGCAATTAACCTTAATGGTCCGTATGACTTGTGGCTCTAATGTGATGTTTTCATCCTTCTGTTCCTAATGCAACCCAGATGCAGGCTTTGCTCTCTCTGAACTTTACCCTCCCTTCTGGGCTTCATATTGTCCTTAAAGAAGTTAAAGTGCCAAGATGGGAATGTGCTTAGAAATATAAGTCTTAGCTTTCTAGCCTCATTATGAGGGAATGACTTATCTGCATGTAATTTAATTTTCCTTGAAGCACCCTACGTGGTTCCCCTCTCCTCGCTGAGGAGTGCTGGTACAGCTCTCTCATAGGCTGCAGGGGTCATTCAGCTGAGGTGTCCTGCTTCTCTCCAAGTAGGTCTGAGGTCTAACCTCTGCTTATGGCGGCTTTAAGTGCTGCCTAGCAAGGGAGGCTTTGGGCCCTTGGAGCAGTGCTGTGCGATAAAAGCCTTACTAGTAACAATAATCGTGCCACAATCAGGAGGACCCATCTTCATGGTACTAACAGAGGCCAAGTTTTCCCATTTGCATGGTGTTAACTCAGTAATGATCTTGCTAGTTTTGGTTATCCAAGTTTCCCTACCTTGTTGCCACTATCCATTACTCTTGCTATTTCTTTGAAATTCTTCTCTTGTAGGCTGCCACCTACGGCTGTGGAGAGAAGGAATGCACTAGACACTTGTCTTCTGAAACCAGCGTTTGAATCTTTACTGGAGTGAGTACTCTGTGAGAAGGAGTGGAGAGGTGGAAAGGTGGTGCTGACTTAGGTAGAAATATTCGTTATTTACATGTTCTGGACTATTTCACATTTTTATTTTTGTAAGTACATCTTCTGAGTTTGTGTTCATTTTTGTTTTTTTCCTGGCTGTGGCAACACAAATTGTTTAGCTTGTCATTGTTCCACATCGGAGAGATACAGCACAAATAACTTAATTTTCTCTTGTATATATTGCATAAATAAATACGTTGCATAAATAAATACAGTTAGTGTATTGCAACTAGTAACAGTGAAACTACTTTCTTGATCAAAATACAAGCCCTTGCCCCCCCACATCCCGTTCATGCTTTTCTCATAGAAGAAACATTCACATCCAAGACTAAAACTCAGTTATTTTGCTATTAAGAGCCTTGAATTAAGATTAAGGTTTTCTTGATAGCTAAGCACTTCTTTAGCAACCAGGAGCCAGAGAAGTTTTGCAAGTCTCTTCCTTTTTTTTCCAAAGAGAAGAGTATGGAATGTGCAAAAATTCATTCAGGCTTCAATGAAATAAGATTTTTTTTCCCCGTAATTTTTAGTGGATTTTTAATTTTAGTGGAATTCCATTTTTATGGAGCTTGGAGTAGTTCATGGCTTTGTTCCTCTGAATGCTGTTGAATTGCATGTAGCTGTCCTTTGCTTTAAGATAACAAAGGAAGCTTCCCATGAGTAAGAAGCATTCAACTGAAAAGGAGAGCTTCGACCCAGAACAGAGGACATGTCTGATCACAGAAGTGCATCCAAGATGTCTGTGAGGAAATGCTGGGAGTTTTTGTTATTAGATAAGTGTGTCTTAAAGATCAAAGAAGTACTGCAGGAGCAGAAGCAGACAAGACGTATTGTTGGCTTTGACTTTGTGTTTCATCTGAGCAAACGTTGAGTGTGGCCTCGAGAAAAGCTCAGGAAAATGTTTTGATCAAGTTGTGGCCAAAGGACACTTAAAATATACTATTACTACTTTTTTTTCTTTTAACGTCCTTTTTGTATACAAGAAAACAGAACTTTGATTTGGTGCTATTATTGTTTTAAGGAATATTCAAGATCCTGAGCTTCTCCTCCTTCAAAGCTTGCTATCCCTTAGTTTCTGGGTCTTGGTTAATTGCTTGGCCCAGAGAGACTGTCTGAGGTTCCTTGCCTGCTGCGTTCCAAGGCCGTCCTGGTGACAGGCGCAACAGAATAGATCTACTGCTGATCAAGGAGGCAGGGAAGAACTTGGAAATGCTCACTCCTCTTCTGGAGGGAGGTTCAGAGTGAGAACTGAATATCTTGGATATTTCCATAGCTCCTTTACAGGGATAGCTTGTGTGAGCTGAAGATCTGGTCTGTGCACTTTATAATAGCCTAAGGAGGTTCAAGGGGTGACTAACTTGGCCAAATTATTTATTGGAAAAGAACCAGAGCTAGAAGAGTGAGAATTAAGAATCCCTTAGCAGTAGGTAAATTATTTATTATGGCTAAGCTTACCAGCTGCTTTCAAACTGCAAGGCAAGTTATTAATTTAGTATGGACATTTAATGCATAATGTCTCAAAGTTAACTGATCTGCTTGGTTAACCTATAGCCCAGTTTTAGGTGTGTAGAGTAGTTTTTGTTTTTATTCTCACATACCTTCCGGATATGTGGAACTTAAAGAATGAAACACTTGATTTGAGAGACTGTTAGAGGGAGCTGTGTGTGCTTATACAGCTATTAATATTCTTAATGGAGTAACAAGTCATGTGCTGGCTGTGGGTGTTTGTGGTCAACACTCAGTTTTTCTCCCTGTAGCTGCATACTTAAGTGTTTACATTTTAATGTAAGACCTAGTATGCAGGATCATTGAAAAGCCAGCTACTTCAATGAGCACAAGTTGACTTAACTATGAGGTGAATCTGAGGGCATGGTAGCATGTGGCAGGATTTGGATTGATTCATTCATTTGGCTTGATTTTTGGCAGATAGGGTAATAGTGCCCCTTTCCTGCTGTAAAATAACCCTTGGCTGTGGCTACTGTCTTTTGAAGAGGTGACCTGTTCTTGATCTTGCATACATCTTGATGCCCTCCTGTTCCAGTTTGCAGGAGGAATGTGTTTTTTGAGGGAAATCTTGTGATTCCCATGCACTGTGCTTCCCAATGCAGAGCAATTGTGGCACACATGGAATGGGCTCCTTTCAGACAGTGCTACGTCACAAGGTGCGCTGCAGGAGCACCCTATATGGGTGGGACCCTCCTAGTGTTAGTCCAAACCAAAATATCTGAGGAGTGTGTAACCTGAACATGGAAACTACTTACCTTTTTGCTGGAGGGATCTACTCTTCTTGCCCCCAACTACTTAATAAAGTCAACACAGCCATAAAGTGACCCTTATTTGGAATGAGTGCACTTCTCCTGAAGAAACCAGCTTATTTGAGATGATATTTTAAAGTTATAATATGGGTGCTGCTCTAAAAGTAATGCCTCCTATTTTAGTATGTTGGCCGATGCTGTCAGAGGCGGATGTTGGTGGGATGGCAGTAGAGGCTGAACCTTCCCGCCAGTGTTCCCTTACATGTTGTTGCCAAGTGACAGATGGCAGCAGAGGGGCGGTCTGACAGAATGGCATCTGACGTGGGAGTGGATAAGAAGCAAAGGTGTGGAATTGAATTCCTCCATCTGGAAAATAATGGTCCCCACTGACCTTCACTGACACTTGCTGAACATTTCTGGAGACCAAACAGTGGATGTGAGCACAGTAAGGCAGTGGGGGGTACATTTCAGCACTGGTCACCTCAAGTGGAGATTTTGACAAGCGCAGCATGCAGGCTCATGTTCATCACTGGTGAAATTGGATAACTAATGGTGATGACTGTTGAAAAATATTGTTTTGTAGCTGAGAATTTTCTCTATCAGATAGTGTTATTGTGCTCTTTGTATCTGAAGTTTCCATGGAAATTATCAGGAGGCATTACTTTTGGAGTGACCTGCCTCAAATCCTGTCCTTTCTTATTTAACTGCCATATGTAATAATAATTTTCATGTTTTTCTTGCTGTCTCTATTGCTTTTTTCTTCAGCGTGATAATTTACTTTTTATACCAGAAGTAACTCGTTGTCTTACTGGGTTACAGTTTCTATCAAGTTTGCTGTCTCATGGTGTGAGCTCTTTGACTGCACAGAATTTTAATGAATTTACATAACTTATTAGCAGAGAGGGCCTTTTATCTCACTCCCTGTAGAATTTTTCATCATAAAATCTTCCCTTTTCTGTCACCTGCTTTCTTTCCCTGTGATCATTAGTTTTCATTTAAAACTTGATGATACTTATCTGTTTCAAGCAGGATAAGAAAGAATTTTTAAAAGCAACTACAGGAATTATTAGCTTATTCAAATATACCATGTGGCTTTTTGAAACTTTTTGTTTTTTTTCCCTTCACTAGTGTTGACAAAATATACCCGTTCCTGTGTGCCAATGATTTTATCAGAGTGGCGGAGTTCCATGGAAGTGATAAGTTCGAGCTACCTTATGGAATAAAGAGAGCAGGTTTGTGTTCCCTGTGTAGCTGTATTTTAAATGGAAACACCTCCATGTCATGTAAGGCTATCTCAGTCTCCGGGCCTGGTATTTCCTTTTCACTCAAGTTAGTGTTTTTGGGGGACACCTACAGACACGTAATGGTTTTGTTTCATTTCTCTGACCTCATACCTTCTGGCTCTTATCAAATGAAATGCTGCAGGGAAGCGACTTCTCCCTCTTGTGAGACAAGCTTCAAAAAGGTGGGAGTGAGGGAGGGTAAAGTTTATTCAGCTTCCTTTCATTGGTAGGTGGGATGAAGTGCTGAAGTTATTTAGCTAGTGCTTTGCTAGGGAAAACTTTGGCTGAGTGAGAGTGAAGGGATTCAATTAGAACACCAAAGCTGATCAGGGTCCAGAGTCCTACTGAGGTAAACTATTGTGTCTGAAAACGCTTGGTCAAGTTGACATACTGACTTTTTGACTGCAAAGCACTGAGTATTTTCATTAAAATCTTCTTTATGTTTGCTTTCTAGAACAGTTTTTTCGTTTAGCCCTTTCAAGACTGCAAAACTGTGGACTGTCCAACAAAGAAGACAGGTGAGATATTTTTCTTCTACTGGTTTTGTTCTTTGCATTTTCAATATTCAGTTTTTATCTGAAAAGTGATGTCAGTGATGTTATCCTGAATTTGTTTAAGTTTGGTACAATGCAAATCTAACCTACTGTGTCCAAGCAACATATAACTGATTCCAAGGTTTAAATAAGTTTAGTTTTAAACAATTATAGCACCAACATTCAAAAATAATTTTTTCAGCGAGGGAGCTTAAAATTCTAGATTTTTTTTTTCCTAAGTGCATTAGGAATTTGCTATCTGAACCCACTTCCAGCTTTCTCTAGTCTTTCTATACTCAAGGAAAGTGAAACTTAAACCCTTAAAAATTGCATGCCATCTCTTTTGAAGTCATTACCCGATGTAAGTAGATTACTTTTACCGTCTTTGCGTAACTTAAATATTTTCAGAAGACTGGAGATTGACTGTTTCTTAGAAATCTTACCCAAATTCCCATGCTACTGCATCTGCTGTCCTGGTGCCAACACTTACTCATATGTATGTTCTGCTTCCCTTTCCCATAAATGACTGTATTGTGTTCCCAAAGGAGACTTATGCAGCCGGGAAGGATCTTTCCTGGCAGTTTGGGAGTAACCAGAGTTTGGCACAGAATGGAGCATGCCCTTGATAACTCATTTTCCATTTTTTAGTTTGTCTTGCTTAAATCTTGGATGGAAGCCACTTCTGCTAAGATTTTTTGTTTGGATCTTTTTTGAAGGTTGCCTTTTTTGTGTATATGTATGTTTTCTCTTGTTAGTTTTTGTTTGCTTTTTGAGGTAGGGTAATAGGGTTGGCAAGTTTACTAAAATTATGTGTTTACCAAATGACGCAAATGATTTCTTAGACTTGCAGTCAAGCAAATCATAGAATGACTTGGGTTGGAAGGGACCTTAAAGATCATCTAGTTTCAAACCCTCCCTGCCATGGGCAGAGTTGCGAACTACTACCTCAGGCTGACCAGAGACCCATACAACTTGACCTTGAACACCTCCAGGGATGGGGCATCCACAGCTTCTCTGGGCAGCCTGTTCCAGTGCCTTTCCACTCCCTAAATAAAAAAAAATCCAACTAATATCTAATGTAAATCTCTCCTCTTTTAGTTTAAAACTGTTCCCTCTTGTCCTATCACTATCAGACTGTGTAAAATGTCAGTCTTCTTCCTGCTTATAAGCTCCCTTTAGGTACTGAAACGCCACAATGAGGTCTCCCTGGAGCCTCCTCCAAGCTAAACAAGCCCAATTCCATAAGCCTGTCCTTGTAAGAGAGGTGCACCAGCCCTCTGATCATCTTTGTGGCCCCTCTCTTGACCCATTCCAACATCCCCACATTTTTCTTGTGCTGGGGGCCCCAGGCTTGGACACTGTACTCCATATGGGGCCTTGTGAGGATAGAGTAGAAGGGGACAATCACCTCTTGTCTTCCTGCTGGCCCAGGATCATCTCTTTTGATGCAGCCCAAGATACTGCTGTTCTTCTGGGCTGCAAGTGCGTGCTGCTGGCTCATGTCCAGTTTTTCATCCATCAGGACCCCAAGTCCTTCTCTGCAGGGCTACTCTCAATGAATTCTTCTCCATCTGTATACATGCTTGGTGGGACTGCCCTAATCCATGTGTAACGTCTTGCACTCGGCCTCTTTTAATCTCATTAGGTTCACGTGAACACACTTTTCAGGCTTGACCAGGTCTGTTTTGGATGGCATCCTTTACTTCTATTGTATCAATTGCACCACTCAGCTTGGTGTTGTCTGCAGGCTTGCTGAGGGTGCGCTTGATCCCACTGTCTATGTGGGACCAATAAGTATAATAATATAATAATAAAGATACTAAGGAGTAGTGGTTCTTTGGGGGGATACCACTCATCACTGGCTTCCACCTGGACATAGAACTGTTGACCTCAAACCTTTTGCTAAGACCATCCAGCCAATTCTTTATCCATCGACTAGTCCACTGTTCAATTCCATATCCCTCCAATTTAGGGATAAGGATGTACTGTGAGACTATGTCAAAGGTCTTGCAGGAGTCTAGGTATGTGACATCAGTTGTCATTCCCTGGTCCATTGATGCCGTCACTCCATCATAAAAGGTCACTAGGCTGGGCAGACACAATCTTCCCTTGGTGAAGCTGTGCTGGCTGCCTTGGATCACCTCATCACCCATGCACCATAACATAGCCTCAAGGAAAATCTGCTACATTATCTTTCCAGGCACAGAGTTGAAGCTCACCAGCCTGTAGTTCCCTGAGTTTTCCTTTTTCCCTTTCCTAAAAATGAGAGTGATGCTTCCCTTTTTACAGTCATCAGAGACTTCACCTGACAGCCATGACGGTTAAAATATGATGGAGAGTTGCCTGGCAACCACATTAGCCAGTTCCTTTGGGACCCTGGGGTGCATGTCCTCTGGCCCCACAGACTTGTACACGTTCAGTCTCGTGACATGGTCTTGGTCTTGCTCTTATAGTGGGAGTGACTCTGCTCCCCCCAACCACCACCCAAAGACTTGAGGATGTGAGAGGCATGGGAAGCCTGACTGCCAGCGAAGACCAGGACAACTCGCTGAGTACTTCAGCCTTCTCCATGTCTGTTGTAGCCAGTTCTCCCTTTTCATTTATGAGAGGTGGGGGGGGGATAGGCTGAAAAACTGCCTTATATTGAGATGATGTGCAGAATACTTAATACAGTTGGATGCAAATAGTGCTGAGTTTGGCTGTACTTGGCTTTTTGTGTGCTTTTTTTATTTCAGTCAAGGAGGTAAAACAGAAGATTGTTGCTTCGAATCAAATATGAGGGTCACATTTAATTAAACTTAGGTGCAATTTAAACAGTAACTGGTGTTCAAACCCAGAAGTTGTCATGTTTTTAATACTCATATTTCCTTTTCTTCACCTCCTGTACTCTCCTGTACTCCTTTCTTCCTTTGTGTTTAGTACTGAATTCTAGGATGTTTGAATTTACTTTCAAGTTCAGAAAGATAGGGGGAAAAACAACCAGCAAAAACATTAACCCGACACCTATGCTCTAACACGAGTAGGATAATTGGATGAACTTGTACAGAAGTGACTGAGAGAGGCTAGTCTTGAACGACAGTGCCGAAGGTTGTATTAGAAATCTACTGAAATCACAAGTTCAGCCCTAATAATTTTGGCTGTAACAAACCTTGTATACAGTATAACGTCTCTTAAATTGAACCATCTGCCCTGTTATCTCAAGAGTAAAGTGATACTTTGAAAATAGATTCTTCATTTGAAATAGAAGTATATTTAGAATTTCTGGGAAGTGTGATTCATTTTAATAAAAGTAATGTACCTGAGTTGGTACTGAAGGAAAACTGCAGTAGTGTAAATTCATTGAATGTTCAGTGACAACTTTCAGTGTGTTTGTTTTTAATCATTTTTTGTATACAGCACTGATGTAGTATGAATCACTGTAGGGAAAAAGAACTTTTAAATACACATTTAATCAATATACAGTGCTTTTACATAGGAAACACTGTGGGAATTGATCCTAACCATATTATTCAGCAGTAGAATTATCAGGCAGTTCTGTATTGCTGTCATTTAATTCTCTATTCTTGACAGAATAGAAACTGAATTTTCCTGTAAACTTTTTTGGGATGTGGACCCCACTTAAAGTATTTTTACAGGCATTGGGCTGCTAATATGAACATCAAATGTGTGTACGTGAGCTGTACTTGTGTGCAATGTTAGAAAAACCACATAGTTTGCTACAAAGGATTTTTTTCTGGAAAGTGCAGTTTTTTAATCTTAGTTCAAAATCTGACTTTAAAGGTCTAGTTTTGCAAAGCTGTTCAGGAAGCCAGAGTGTCATGGTCTTCAGTAGAGAAGCCTGCAGGAGAAGGGTTTTCCGTGCTGAGAGTGTATCCACAGACTACCTTCCAAACGTGCTCCACCCATTCCTTTGCAAGTAGTCAGTGAGCATTCTTCAAGTTTATCAGCAGTAAATTCTTACAAATACACTTACACAACACTGAGTCAACAAGAAGTGACCTCTGCATCCTCCTTTTACCAAACAACCTCAAAGGAAATGATTTGCATTCTTCAACGGGCTACTGAGGGTGTATGGTAAAGCAGCTGAGGTCAAGATATTTTTTGTCATCATTGTTATTTTTTTTCTTTCCAGAAAAACAGGAATGCTGAGGATGCAGTCTTTTTTGCACTTGGAAGGCTACATTGCCACTGAACAGTAGCTTTCTCCTATGGGGCTAGGAAAATGTTTCTTCACCATGTAAACAAAATACGCAAATTAATGCCTGACCTTTAAGCTAAGAGACTCTTGTACACAATGTGAATAGAGGGGATTGAGTGATTGTTGTAGGTATTATGTTTTGGTGTTAGAGATCAGTTACTGTGCCATTTGCATCAGAATCTGTGTGCGCACTACATAGATATCCTGCACCTAAGTGTAATCCCTTTGTCACCCAAACCATTGCTTTATCTGAGATGTTAATCTTTTTCCTTAAATATTTGGGCTTGTGTTCGTAATCTGGATCTCTAGGTATTTCAGTTCATTTTACTTCTTGTATAGCATGCTTGATGTCATCTAGGGACATCAGAATTTACTTCTCATTAATTTATTAATGTGGAGAAAAGATGAGCATTATTTTCTTTTTCTTAATATGAAAACACAAAAAAGGAAACTTCAAGAAATGAGACAGGTAAAATATCTGGGAGTAAAAATTTGCTGAAAATCAGTAGTTCACTTCTGTAATCTGCAATAAGTAGAAATCAGTTTAAGTCATGTATCTTTGAATACAGTCCAGGCTTGCTACATGCTTTTCACCTCTATTTCAAAACAGGTTTCCTATACACTTATGTTCTGTTTTCATTGGTCTTAACATTCACACATGTGTATCAAGTGTGTCTAGTCTCTGAAATAAACAGTTTAGTTGCCTGCTTATCTGTGGACTCCGTTACTGTGGGTGTGGATCTATCATTGTAACTGGAAACACTCAAGTACTTAGGAGAAGCAGCAAAAAGGAGAGGATACTTCAGAAATAGTATGTTCTTGCCAAACTTCCTGTTTGAGTTGGCTGCCTTTAACTTCCTGGGCTTGACAGAGATTAAAAGGCGATTTCTCTAATTTGGGTATATCTCTGACTCCACAATGATGTGTATGAGTCATCATGAATATTTTACCTGCTTCTTGACTGTGATAGCCATTTCAGAAATTCACATTACCAACACTAGATGCACAATTGGTTATTTGAAGGCAATTGATAACATTTTTTTCAGTATTCATGTGTCTGAGAGTGCTGAGATGTGAAAGCCTTATCAAATGCCACATTTCAGACTTTCTCTGTCCGAGTAGTATTTCAGCTGTTAAAAAGCCACTAACGAGATGTGGTCTGCATCTCTCAGTAAGAAGAGGCAAATGGATTTGACCTGAGAGCACCTGCCCAGCTCTGAAGTCCCATTTTATTTTACCTCCTTGCTCTGAACACCCTGCTACATCACAGCTGTACAGTGTAAAGTGGACAAACTGAAGAGCTGCTTGCTTTTACACCAGACTGGAAGACATTATTTCAATAGGTGTCATCTGAAATCTGGGAAGCCTGTTATAGGTAGGACGGATATAGTGAAGAAGCTTCTTAAATTGTTACTTTGGCCAAAAGTAGGAAGTTACTTAGTCTAAGAGATCATTTAAAATTCATCTACAAAGGACAGAACAAGCAGTGCAGCTTCAAGTAACTTCTTGTCTGCTTGCCATGGTCAGAATAATAGGAATCACCTATTTAGGTTTGTAACCTGTAGGGTTTGTACATCACAGTTACCCAGCTGCAGCCCAGATGACTGAAATGCAATGTTTTTGGGACATGCTGTAAATGACAGAAAAGCAAGATGTGCTTTTCTCATCTTTTCCCCATTTCACCTTAATCACATAGATTATGGGTTTTATATGGTTTTCCTTTTCCCCTCCTATTTCTCCTTCCTGCTTCTTCTGTGCCCTAGGGTCTTGCATTGAGCTCTGTGGTGTAATTGCAAGTAACAAAGCTGAAAGGGTAACTTCTGCTCCCTTCCTCCCACTGTAATAATTGCAGGAGTTCATCTACACTCATTGCAAGTTCATCTGCATGCTTTCTCAGGGTATGATGTAACTAGATTGAAACAACATTTTGAAAATCAATGAGCTGAAGCAATCCTGGAGTAGAGGGAATGACTTTGGTGGTAGAGGGAATGGGCGTACTGAGGACAAGAGAGTGCAACAGGTTCTACCCCTCTGGTTGCGGGGTACCAAGTCATGTGGAATTGTGGCATTAGGTGGAGATCTTTTTCTTTTTGTGAGCTGTTGGCATCTCCTAAGCTGTTTAGGAGACTGGAGAAAGGTATGCCGGCTTTTTCTGGTATCGTTCCACTTTCAGAGCTGTGTTTAGTAGGCTGGATTTTGTTGGATGTGCGTGTAGTGATTCAGAGATATTTAACAACGTGATCAAAGATGAATATAAAATATTCATGTAGTATGTGTATATACACTTAATTAAATAGGGGCAAATCCCTCTGCAGATGTGGTCCTAGAGGCAGCAAGTGAGAGCCTGCTGCCTCAGTATTTCTTTTGAAATGTGGCTATTTTAACAGTAGGCATTTATTTTCCTTTGACGTTTTTAATAAGCCTTAGGTTTTCAGCATTGATTTTGCTTCCAGTTTATTTTCCTTAGCTCATATGCAGTGCAGCTTAACTGTGTTAACAATTATGTAAGAAGTGTAGGGAACTGCACCGTCCATAGAGTGTGGATCTGGTCTAGAACAGTCTGTTTTCACTGCTGTTTAATAGCACGCTCCTCAACTGAGAAAAGTAAGTTGGACTGTCTGAGGATTCTGTATAAAGTGCCATACTGAGCATTTAGCACAGGTTACAGTATTCTTTATTGTGATCCCTGGCAGTAAGAAACGACACAGAGCCTTTTTCTTGTTTGAAGAACCATAGGAGTTGATATCCGGTGTTTAGGACGGCAAACATTCTGTGAAGGCTTCCTGAGTGAAATAAGACCAAGCCTGTCAGCTCTTCTTTGGAAAGCAAAGCACACCTTCTGCTAGCGTTGAAATGTGCAGTAGAGAGCAAAAGATACCATTAGAAGATAAGGGACAACTTCTAGGAAAATTTTACTGTTAGACTTCAATTTCATTAGTATAGCACCTCTGTTTACATTGTTTTTACATATGCTTTCTAGCTGTGAACATATCTTAAATTCAGAAGGAAGGATTTTGACTGGATGTATCATGAAATCTAATTTGTAGCTCAGTGTTTTATATACCTAGAATACTGTCTGATTTGAATTTAGTCATATAAAAGTATGTAGTTTTTATCAAACGCATCCCTATTATGTGCATTTCAGCACATTTAAGCAAGTTTAGATGACACTTCATAAGCGAATGGAAAAAATTCAACATGTGAAGAGCCATGACATGTCATTGGTCTAAGGTTTTTTACGTGTTCCGTTCAGAGGTTTGCAAGGTAAATTGTGAACCTAAATCTTCCCACTGTAGCTTTCCTTGGAGGTCTCTAGAGTTGTGGAGTTGTACGATATTGCAGGAACATCACAATTTGAGTTAGTTTTCCAGACATGCTGTATCCCAGTGAGAACAATTTGAAGTGTTGTGGCAGATAGTTTACTGAATGGCACCCGCTTCACAATCTGGTTGTGTTCAGTAAGCTACTGGAAAACAGCGTGTAAATTCTGTTTTATAGAGGAGCAGCCACTTTCTGACTTTTGCAGCCCCTGAAATAATGCAGCCATACTCTGAAATATTAGTGAATGAAACAGGATTGAGACGAGGAGTGTCCAAGATACAGCACAGATAAACACATCAGCTATGTGCTCATGAGACAAATATATTCATCGCAGTATAAAAACATGAGGTGTAGTGCCTACCAATGTTCTGTTTGTTTCACAGTGTTGCCTGTCAACGGTGTGTTGTGGTCGGTAACGGAGGAGTACTTCGAAATAAGACGCTAGGGGGGAAAATTGACTCATATGATGTGATAATAAGGTAAACGGTATTTATTTTTCATTTTTTTCTACATATAGAGATTTAAAAAAAAAAAAAATATTGCAAATCAGTAGCTTTAGAGTCCAGCCCTGCCTCTTACCTCCCTCACCATGCCTGTCTTCCCTTTGCACTGGCACTTTCATCACTTGGAGTGGATTAAAAGTAATGCTGTGAGGTTCACCTCAAGGCACTCATCATCTAGAATATGATATCGAAGCTCGTTCCTTTTCCTCAAATGTATTGTCTCATACTGAAAGTACACCAGAGGATGCTGGGGTCTGAAGAAGGTTCAGAGTCCGGTTCAGAGAAAGTAAGGAAGTCTTAGAGAGGAACAAGCAAGAAAGGGGGGTGAATTCAAATGCCAAATTATCTGAAAACAGACTGGCTAATTTATAACAGAAACCAAGATAGTAACTAATCAAACAGTCTTTCTGCCAGCAGCTGCACTCTTTCAGCAAAATCTGAGCTGCCATTTCAGTTTCTGCTTCATTATTGTCTCAATCTTATTGTTATTGCTTTGCCATCAGTAATGGAAGGAAGATCCATTAATTATTTTGACCTTGTTTTCAAGTATTTGGATTTAATTCTTCAAATGCTCCCTTTAGATGCATCTACTCTTCTTAAAATTGAATTGCTAAATTGTTGAATTCTTGAAATTGAATCTATGTACGGCAGTGTTACAGACTTTAAAGCAGTTATCTCTAAAACCATAACTGCTTTGGAATTACAGTACCTATTTGTTTACTGTGAATGAACAAAAAAGAGATGTTTATATTCTGTATTTAAAACTTGTTCTGATTAAAACTTTGAAGTGTTCCTTTGTCTGCATGCCTTGTTTTGTAAACATTTGCTCCCAAGCAGCACACCTCCTATTTTGTGCAGTCAGTTGTATTGGCAGGAAGTAGGGTATAGAGAAACTGCTTGAGTGCTCCAAAGAATATGCAATGCAGCCACAAAACAAAATCTACAAGATGAAGAGTTAAACGCAGCCTCTTTGGCACCTCAGAGCAAAAGAGACTTTACCCACCTGCCTGCTCCTTACTAATCTGTTGTATTACAAAGCAGTGGCAACTGTGCAGGTACTTTTTAAAGAGAGGGGGAAAAAAAGCTGTAAGCGAAGATGAATGAGCATCAGGTATACAGTCATAATTGCTGTTACCATGTACTGTAGATAGTGAAAAGTATTAAGTCATTCTTAAATTGCCTCTTGTGGGACTCAAATCATCTAATGTTATGAATGGAGCAGTCAGTAATTCTCCAAGCCACGTATTCTCCTAGATCTTCTTCAGTTGCTGTGTTTGAGACAAAATCGGAAGGTCTTTTGTTCGAGTGATACACGATAAGCAATCGTACAGTTGTACTCTAAACCACCTTGGCTGAGTTCCTGTATGTGCTTGATTCTGCTGGGTGAGCGCAGGAGGCATCTGGTAACTGCTTGTCTGCCATGTAATGTGATAAGTGAATGCCAGGACACTGAACCCTTGCACACCTGGACATGCTGCCTGCCTTGCAGACTTTTGTGTGTGCCAACTACCACGCAGTAAGGATGCATGTCTACAGTAGTCACTGCAATTTCTGTGTCTCTGTTCTTTCCAGAATGAATAATGGCCCTGTTATAGGGTATGAAGAGGATGTTGGGAGAAGGACGACTTTCCGCCTTTCCTACCCAGAATCCATCTTCTCAGATCCGATCCACTACGACCCTAATACTACTGTCGTTATTATCGTCTTCAAACCACGTGACTTAAAGTGGCTTTGGGAGATACTAGGCGGTCAGAAAATAGTGAGTGGAATTACTTATGCATTTTTGCACTTGGCTTGCTACACATCTCTCCTGTGAGATGTATTTGGTTTGCTTTTAGCCTTAGCCCTACTGGCCGGGGACCATTCTGGATCTTAGTCTGTCTGCTCAGTTTCCCTTTCCGTTGTACGCCTCTGTCCTTTCTCACTCCCACATTTAATCAGTTCTTCACCCCAAAGCAGTTTTCTTCTTTGAAATTTCGTTTTATTCTCTTCTAGCACTACTTCATTTTCTAGCACAAATGCTCCAGCCATTTCCTTTGTTATTTTAGCCTGTGCACTTGGTGAAATTGTAGAATAATGTTGTCAGGGACCTCTCTTTGGAGGTCTTCAGTCCAAGCCTCTGCTTAAATAAAATGGAGCTGAGTTCAAAGCCATACCTGTTTCTGAGGGCTTTGTTCAGATAAGGTTTGATTATTTCTAGGGATATTTTTTACAACCTCTGTTTCAATGCTGCACTACTGTCACAGGAAAGGATTTCTCCTGAGCACTCAGGATCTGAGTGTAGTCCTGTCTTTTTTTTTCTTTTGTAAACCTCTACCAGTTGTTGGAAGATGAGATGAACAAACCTAGCCTCCTCATACCCTTCTTGCATTGCATGTCATGCTCTCTGGCCTCTTGTACTGATCTTACCTCTGATCAGTGCTCTGTTGTACCGGTATTGTGGGCAACTCAAAAGGGTGTTTATGAGACCACAGGCCGACACAGTACTTGAGAATGATTGCTTCTCTCTCGCTGCTCCCCATGCTCTTGTTAAAAGAGCCAAGTATATAGGGAGCGTTTGTTACCTCCAGGGCACGGTGATGGTGTGTGTTGTTGTTCATCGTGGATCTTTCTGCAAAGCCAGCCAACCAACCCAGCCTCTGGTGCTGCAGGGGATCATCCTGTTGCAAGAGCACAGTTTGGCATTTGCCTTTGAGCTCTGGAAGGTTCAACATTTATTTTCTTCTTCCTAAACCTCCTACCTTTGGACTTTGCTCTGGTTAGAATCAGAGTTGCAAAAAAATCAGTGGTTAAAAATAGCAGTTAATAACATGTATTTATTTGTCCATTACAGAGCGCTAAAGGCTTTTGGAAGAAACCAGCACTGAACATGATATACAAATCTAATCAAATCAGGATTCTTGATCCCAGCATCACCAGAAAAACAGCTTATGATTGGCTTCGTTTCCCAACAAGATTTCCGAAAAAAGAGGTAAGCTTTCTTGGTTTTTGCCTTTTAGTTGCATGCAACCAAAGAAGTAATTATTTCTTTATTATAGTGGACCATTAGAATATCATTTCAGGATCATTAGCTTGGGTTTAGATGATGCTCAGAGATGAAAAGCTGAGTTCAGAAGATGGCTAATCTTGTATGCTGAAACTGTCTTACAGATTCAATCGTTAGTATTAAATGAGACAACATTTGTAGGCAGATAATTCCTTTTACAGAATTGGGGAAACCAGACAGGCATTGGAACATGATGGAACTGTAGAAGCTCTAGAAATATTAAGAAGTTCTGAATTACTAAATGTAGAGATAAGGACCCTTTTCTTGTTTAAAAACAGAACAAAATCACCACCAACAAAAAGGCAAGGAGAGCCAGTAATTTTAACACTGCTGCAGTTTCATTCTGCTGAGGGTGGCTAGGGACTAGGGAGCAGCCCCACGCTATTGGCATGTATATAACAGCATTCTTGTACTCAGTGATTTGATGCCAAACATTGTAAGGGGTAAATCAACAATTTGGATATAAAAAATACGTTTTAACTTTTATCATCTGGCTGAAAGATGTTTTTGATGAAAGTTAAGGCTTCTGGTTGGAGAGCTCCTTTGTGCAGTCAGGACTGACCATGGACTGTGTAATGGAGATACTTGTACAAATACAGTTCCTTGGAGTCATGGTCATTACACACAGCTGCTTCATCAGGATTAGCTGCCACGTGTGGGAACTTCTGACAACTTGTTTGTGGAGTATCTACCACATGCTTGCCAGGGCTTCTTGGCATTTTAGTTCTTCAGCTGAGGATGAGAAGAGGGCAGCACAGAAGCTGGAGATTGATTAATCTCCTCAAGGGCCACAGAGCATCCCATGGCTTTCATGGCTTCAGAAGTCCGTTCGGTCAGTTCATGTGCTGCTCCCCTATCAGTGTGAGTAAAAGTAAGACCAGTGCTGTCATTAAGCCAAGCAGATGTGTGTGGTGTCCCAGAGCTAAAACAAAGGTGAAGGCTGCTCTGTCGCTTTGAACAAAATGCATGCTTTCTGCTCCTCTCCTGCTCCAAGCTGGAGCAGAGTATGTTCATGGTAGGATGTAGTTCCCCCTTTCTACCTCCTCCACTTGCTCCATCCTTTGGGGTTTTGGAGCCCATCATCCCAGGCAGCAGGAATGGCTGAGTTCAAGTCTTCAATTCTCTCATTTCACAGAGGTGTTTTGTGTAGCATGTCTGTGTGGCGCTGCCTTTGCTGTCCTGTGCTTCAGCCCCCTCTGCCTAGAGGAGGTGCCAAAGACAGTTGTTACTTTCCCTGCTGTCACTGCCTTTTCCATTAAGCCAAAATTATGTTCCCTGTTTGTGCATTTCTGCCTAGTCCAGCAAGTACTACTACTTCTGTATTAGTGACTATGATGGTATTAACTGAGCCAGGAAAAACAACTGTAAAATCAGATGTGAACAAATATCATTGTAAGCCAAGATATTGCTAGGGATACTTGAGTGGCAGTAGTTCTGCTGAGCAGAATCCACAGAAAATCAGTTTGCTTGATAAGGGTTTCTTTCTTTGCCATGGTTAAGGGTTTCCCTGAGGTTTGGTTGAACAAAAAAGCATGCTTAAAGCATGACAATGTATTTTAAAAGCAGTTTTGATTTTCATTAGTATATTCCTCTGGTAACTGTATGCTTATGATAGCCAGAGGTGAAGAGAGTTAGCTTGCAGCTGGTGATACTCCTGATATTTCCAACTAGCAGTAATCCTGACATGTAACATTCCTGTAATAATTTTGGGGTACTGATGGGTGCACCACAGAGTTATGCTATTGGCCCCTCTGAGGTGGAAGGCTGTTCTGCTGTTTGACAGGACCCCTGGGCAGTGGTGTGCATTTTAAGTTGATGTTATTGTATTTGGAATACTCTAGAAGTCATAAGTGTACTCCCCCCAAAATAACATAAAATACGGTAGTCCAATATTGTGGTTTTAATTAGGCTTACAGAACTGATTTTAGTAATGCTTTTTTTCTCCCAGGCTTTTGTTTCTATATCATACAACAGAAATATTTTTTTTTTTTTGTTACTGAATGCATTGACCTTTTCTCCACCCAGAATTTCCCGTTTCTGGTTTGTGTGCTTTGTTGTCAGAGGCAAATAAACTGAGCCTTGAGTAAAAGTTGAAAACAGGATGTGTTTTTTTTTTTTTTTTGCTCAGCTGGGATTTGACTGCAACTACTGGAAGTGTTCAGCTCATTTAGTCTCTGATTGGATTCACAGAATCATAGGATCACTAAGGTTGGAAAAGACCTCCAAGATCATCTAATACAACTGCCACCCATCCCAAGCATGCCCATTAATCACGTCCCTCAGTGCCACATCTACATAGCTCTTGAACACCTACAGGGACAGTGACTCCACCATCTCCTTGGGCAGCCTGTGTCAATGCCTCTGTTTTAGCCAAGACAGGCATGTCTGGCTAAACATTTTGGCCATTTATGGGGACTTTTTCCCTCTGAAATTCTTCACTGGTGATCTAATGAAAGAGATCACTTCTTTGTACAAGCCTTGCCTAATTTAATTCCTCATCATTTTAGCTACTGCTAGAACAATCCTGTATCTTATCACAGAATAAGACAGTTGCAATGAGCGAGTTGTTCTCTGGTCTCTTGTAAGAAATATGTGTTTTCAATTAGATACTTCTAATTTTCAGCAGTTGAATCACTTATCAGCTGCTCTTGACATTTTATGTTGCATTTACTTCTGAGCTATCTATTGTAGGGAAACACAAGCGGTTTTATCTGCAGTTTACCTTCCTCTAATGGAAGTGGTGTGGGAAGTTCTGAAGCTGTTCCTCAGGAACTTCACTGCTCTGAAAAAGTTCAAAAGTAGCCAAGTTAATGCAGCAGTAACACTCATGTTTCTTAGTTTGGCAATGCAAAGATTTGAGATGTGTCATGCTTGTCTGGATCTCCAACATTTAGAAATGTATGAATGCATCTGATAATTCAGTCAAAGTTAATGGAGGAGACGTTCTTCAGCGTGTTGAGGTCTGAGTGATTTAATGAAAGTCGATTTCTGAGCAGAACGATGAAGAGACTTTGCTGATTTCTCTGCTGACGGAAGGCCACAGTGTGCGCTCAGCCCTTGTTAGAAACCAGAGAAGCCTGTGTATGTTGACCTGACAAGTACACTTGCCATGGAAATACTGCAGGCAGCACCTTACTCCTTAGGAGACAGGAGGGGGTCCAAATACAAAGCCAAATGTCTGTAGAAGAGCTAGGTTCTCTGATATTGACTGCCTTTTTTCTTATCTTTGCTATTTGTGTGAAGCTGCTGGTTGCTTACGTGTGCATGTTGTTTGTGTTTCATTTTAGAAACCCAAGCATCCAACAACGGGGCTAATTGCCATTACACTAGCATTTCACATTTGTCATGAAGTTCACCTGGCAGGCTTCAAATATGACTTCACTGACAAGAACAGTTCTTTGCACTACTATGGCAACGAAACAATGTCTCAGATGATGCAGGTAACATGCACTTATTTATGCTGAGGGGCAAGCTTAGGGAAATAAAGCTGGCAAGTGAGGAAGGCAGTGCAATTAGATAAAAGGAACGGCAGGTTAGAAAGGCTTCCCATTTTCTCTGCTGCTCATGGGTTTTTATTGCTTAAAGTCTCTTAATCTTTGCTACTGCTTCTGAAAAATGTGGATAATGATATTTGTGTCCCTTGAGCTACACATTATTCTATAGTACGTCTGTGTTAATTTGTCCGTTTGCGTGCTCTGTTTTCATTTAATGATGGCTGCACAGCTCTTGTTCATTGAGGCATATTTGCTGGCACTGTTAGAACTTGAGTAAAAACTGTTCACGTTTCCATTCTTTTTCTTTGGCAGCTACTTGCAAAATTGATCATAGTTATGAACTTTCTTTAAAAAGAAAATTGAAGGATAAAGGAAGGAGTGAAAGACCTGTAAACTTGCAGTTAGGAAGAGAGATGAATTTCAGAAATGAAAAGCAGAAAAGAAAAGCAGCTCGTAAGAAGGGATAGGAGAAGGAAGCACTTCCAGGAGGGAGAAGCCACAGCTCAACAGAGGAGGAAGCAGCGGGAGGCTGGCAGACATCAGCAAAGCCTCTTGCTCCTACAGAGAAAGGCTTTGCTACAGCTGTGTCTCTGCTTTTTGTCTCCGCTCTTGCCTTCAGCTCTGTACTCCAAGCATCTCCATCTCAGCCCTTTTCCCAGTGTGAACAGTTTTCTCTTCCATGTGCACACTCAGTGTGGTATGTCGGTTCCGTGTGGGACCTATTTTATCTCCTCCTTCCTTTCCTGAAGAGGAAGGATGAGGCAACGTCCATAGGACATGATATCTCTCTGAGGAGTCCTAGGTGCCCTCTGCTCTGAGGTGATTTTTCTCTGACACTGAACTCACCTTTATTTTGAAGTTCCTCTCTGCAGGTGCTTTTTTTTTAAAAAAAAAAAAAAAAAAAATTTGCAGTAGATCCAAGGCTTGGGTAAGGCTGATCACTAGTAGGATAGACATCTATAACTTTTACAAAATCTTGAAACTTTAAAAAGACAAATGAAAACAAGCACCTTGTCAGTAATTCTGTAGTAACACTGAGTTCTAAATATTATACTATACAAGTATAATCTTTTATGTGTCATTTACACGGTATTCATTTTAATCTATTGGATTCCATGTCCAAGATTTCGAGTAAGCTTACCTGAAATACCAGGTTCTTTGCATTCTCTGCAGTCCCCAGTGGATGCCTTGTGGGTTTCGTTGTGCTGTCCTCCACAAACCTCAGTGATCTCTTATTTATCCAGAATCCTGCATGATAGAGCACTGAAAATGAGTTAGTTTTGGCTTGTTGGAAAGCTGACTGGCAGGACACATTTAAGCTGCAAATGCGTGCGCTTTGACAACGACTTGTTTTCTGATTGCTTGTGTTGTGAATGTGGTTAAGCAGCTGTTGCCTGTGAGCGCAGAGATGAGGTGGGAGACTTGAGAAAGGACGGATATCTATGAGACCATTTCCTTACCAGTTTGGTTTCCATCCTAACAGAAAATGTAGTCTAGTTTTGAGCAGTAGGGTCACTCGTCTGTTTTTTTGGAAGACTGTACTACGGCCAATACGAAGAAATCTTTTCCCCAGAGCCTTCTAGCTCTTAGCATCTTCCATCACAGGAAATTAGGAGGAAGGCGCAATGAAGTGATATTTCTGGTAATACATTGAATTTAATTTTGTAATGATTATTATTCCCTCATGTCTCTTTAGAATGAATACCATGACATCAATGCTGAGCAGAAATTTTTGAAGAAGCTGATAGACAAGAACTTTGTGGTCAATTTGACGTGAAAGCTGGATGGAAAATATGAAGAACAATCACTATTTCCAAGATTTCAAAAATTTTTATTTTTTGTATGACATTTTTATTTTTAAGTGCAACGTAACTGTTTACTGTTTAAAAACAGCACGAAAACCTCACAAGGAAGAAGCTTCTTCTAAGCCGGAGGATAATGGACTATTGCAAGCAGAGCTAACTGAATTTCTGTGAAGCTATTTAATGGGAAGAACACAAAACTTTCAGCTGAAAGTATCAGGGATGTATAAAAATGTGATTCACATTACTTATTTATCAGGAAGAACTTTTTTCCAAATGGTTACTTCTCTGGTATACCTTCTTTTCTAAAATCTTCCGAAAGAATTACACTGTTAAGAGACTGAGACGACTGTTTAAGTAGTGGATGGATGTCAAATCTTGAATCCTTCTTGTAATACAAAAGTGGCTTTAAAAAGAATGCCTTTAAGTCATTACTGTGTGTTTGGGAGAAGGGGAACCATACGGAACATACACACTTAGTCTGCCCTCCTCCTGAGCAATGGACATCCATCTTCTGTGAAGAAGCCACAGCCTGCACTGGTCATCGACTCTGAACTGCTGTCTGCGTGTGCCAAAGGTGAAGACCCTTTGGCCTGTTTTCTGGAGATGCTGGTGTTGACAATGCTCGTGTTGTACCGGTTTATGGAAAAAAACGTACGACCTGTGCTGTGCTTCCAATAAATTTTACAATTTTTGACTTCTCTTGGAAAAGAGGGAATTTGAAGACTGAAGCTTTGTCTTGATTACTTGTCACTTGCTTCCCCCAGATGACAACAGGAACGTGAGCTCAGATGGAGATATTCACACTTGAGTTTAACCTTAGAGGCAGTGTTTTTTGCATTCGCAGATCTCCAGGATAGGATCTAGTATATCTTTCTGTTCTCTTGCAAGAATGACAATATATTTTTTTTCAAATGTAATCTCCTTTTTTGGATGCTGCAAAGCATTTACAACTTCAAAATGCATCAGTACAAACGAAAAATGTTCCTGTCTTTGGCAGCAGAATGTGCTAGGGACTATGTGAGATTTCATCAGCTGAATTATCATTTGGCTTCCGTTTACCTCTCTTGTTTTTACTTCTAGGTTTAAATGATGTGGCTGAGCTAAATCATTTAGCGGTGGGCATTTACATGGGAATTTAATGGAAACATTCATTGAGATGGTTATGTTTCCTGTATTGATTCATTTCAGACAACCCTGCCAAATAAGTTATATTTGCCTGGGAATATCCTTGACAACTTTCAAAGATGAAAGAACAAGTAAAATGCCATTCTAAAACTCTCTTTATGTATCTTTTTATTATGTCAGGTTTTTTGGAAGACCTTACAGTTATCTATTGATCATACCTGAAGAAAACACAGAAGTCTGCTTCAAAAAAAAAAAGTCTTCAAAGTTGATAGAAAAACGTCGTTGCTTTTTAATAAAAAGACACAGGGATGTAGTACATCTAGGACCAGTGCAAGAAATTAAAATATGATCTCAAGCCTCTAGCAGGTCATGAGCACAGTATTGTCTTTTTCAGGAGCTGAGCATTGCAGGAGTACTGACCACAGTTCTTTGCTGCAGCAGTGTAGAGGAGTAAGCGCTCAGGTGACCGAAGAGCCATCATATCCTTTTCCTATTTCTCTTGCAGAGTGCAATAGGTGATTAAAAAATTCCTGATAGCTTCCTCATTAGCTCCTTGGCTCTGCCACTGGGCAGTTGCTGAGTGCAGCGTGACTTTGGAGGCAAGCCACTGCCAAAGAAGAGGTGGTTTGTGCTATTGTACAGTGTTTTTACCAGTGACTCCTGGCTTCTGTTCAGTTTCAAGCAAATGGGACATATTTTAAATAACTGCAGATGTCATAAAAATGTGCATCCCAGCATGGTACAGGGAGGTGGCAGTTCAGCCACCATGGTGCTCCTAGTACTTGAAGGGTTTGTATAAACAAGAGGGAGAATGACTGTTTGCATGGGTTGATAGTGATAGGATGGTAAGGGGGAATGGTTTTAAATTAAGACAGGGGAGATTTGGGTTAGATATTAGGAGGAATTTTTTCACTCAGAGGGTGGTGATGTGCTGGAACAGGTTGCCCAAGGAGGTTGTGGATGCCCCATCCCTGGAGGTATTCAAGGCCAGGCTGGACGTGGCTCTGGGCAGCCTGGTCTAGTGGTTGGTGACCATGCACACAGCAGGGGGTTGAAACTCGACGATCTTTGAGGTCCTTTTCAACCCGGGCTGTTCTATGATTCTATGATGAAGTGGCAGAAGGAGTCTTACTTAAAAACCTGAACAGAAATATGTGGAGTTCTGTGCCAGAAAACAGTGATGCTGCTTTTAGCTATATCAGCATTTATGTCTCATGATTACCTCAGGCATTTAAAAAGGTTTGTGCACGACTGTACAGTACCAGCCCTGCACTGATTCAGACTACTGACAGCAGCAGGTCCACAAGAAAACAAAAAGCCAAGCCCCCCCCTTTCCTGGGGGAGTCTCACTATGTGGAGGGTGGGGGGGAGGCTCTATCTCCCCTTGGTGCCCACAGACAAAATAACTGGAAAAAGGACTTCATGGCAAACAGATGGTGTCCCCAAATTCCTTTTTTACTTACAGTAGTCTCCTTCATTCTAATTTTTAATCACATCAGCATTATGGTCTCTCTAAGGTTCTTTTCTGACATTTGATATTGTCAGTGTGCTCAGTATCCTGCCTGCAGGCATTTATCCCTATCAGCTGCTGGTTTTTTTTTTTTTTTTTTTTTTTTGTTTCTCCTCAGTGAGTCTTCCCATGACTCACTTATGACTTTCTCCTTTACATAATTAAGCAGTACTTCTGTGCATGCTTTCTCCCCACGTCTGTCTCTCCCGCAGGAACACTGAGTCTGCATGGACTGAGGCTGCTGTCATGGCAGGGGGACTCTCAGTGAAGTTCTGAGCCAGACCTGTTTGCTCAGGACTCAGGCAAAGTTTGATAGTATTGATAAACAGTAGGGCACTGTTTTTTGAAAGCACAGCATGCACTCCAGCAGCTTTTATCTTCAGCAATAAGCGGTGAGCTATGTGATTCACTGTTTTCCTCCCTTAACATGTTTTGGTAGGGTTCTGTGTATTCTGGCCCTGCTTTATCAGTGTCACCCCATCTCACGTGCCCATTTCTGCTGTTCTGCCTTGAGAACAGACAACACTTCTATGTGGACTTCTGGAGGGCAGGAATTAATGTATTTACTTTGTCAGTAATGTCTGCTGATCATGGTGCCTATTATATCCGGGTCCATGTTTTCAACGGTAGTGTGTAATATCAAAGATTAGCCTCAGGGCTTTTGAATTTTATTATAAAAAGTGAAACGACACTAATGCATATCTCGAATACCTTATTTCTTGCCTTTCCTGAAGGTAAGGTTTCTGCACTGAAATTTTCCTTTGAAAGCTGCCCATTACATTGATCACATCATCAGTGGAGAAGCTGTCAAATTGTGAATCCCAAGGTGCTCAATCCCTATTTTCATCTCTGTGGCAGTGTGACTGTGTAGGTACCAGATATCCTGTGAAGTTTCTTTCTGTATCTATTGCGAAGCCGGATGGTTCCACCGCTGCTTCCTCTCTTCCTCTTCCCCAGCAGTGGACTGAAGCATCTTGCAGCAAAGATGCTCCTGTGTTTTATCTGCCACTCCCTACAAAACACTGCACCGTTAGGAAGACCTCGCTCTAAAGAACCGAAGTGCACAAAAGCAGTAAGCTGGACAGCATCTATCAGCCCAAGTTCTGTTTGGCCCAAACCCTTAGGGTACCTGTTTGCTTTTGACAGTATTTTTACTGTAATAATTAAGGGAAATACTGAGACACGAGATAAGGAAGGTCACAAATTATTGCACTAAATATGAACTGGAGAGTGCCTAACAGATTCAACTAAATCACATTTCTCACGACTCCACGTTGAGAATAATACAGAATCACAGCTTTGGTGTTTACTGATCAGTGTGTGGTACTTCTCGTTTCCTGTGCCGTGATTCTTTTTTTAGTAGTGCCCCGGCAAGTAATAAAATACTGTCACTTTTAAGTGGAGCCTAATCTTAAGAACATGCAAATCTCAACATCTGTTTCTGATATAGATTAGTACTTCATTATTTTATTTGCCGCCTGTCTTAAGTTTATGTGCTTTTAAAGTGTCAGTTATATTTTGAAGACTTTCTTACAGATGTTTCAAGTGAAATTTTGAATGCTACAAATGGAAAGTGATTATTTTTCTGTGAATAAATGATGTTAAATGATGTTAAAGATGCTACCTTCAAGCTTTTTTTTGCAAGGTCAGTGCTGTGTGTGCCCGATCCCATTATTAGCGCTGTGTAAAGTAAATACAGTGTTGTCAGATGTGGTGTCACGTTTCAGAACAAGCCTTTGTGGTTAGTAGGGCAAACAGGTCTTAAAATGTTTGAGCTTTGGTTACACCAGGCTGTGCTGCAGGTAGAAATACAGCAAAACTGGACACAATATACGTGGGTAAGATCAAGAGAAACATCCTCTTGAGACTGTTTCATGGCTTTCTAATCTTACCTTACTTGCTTCTTTCAGGAGAGTGCTAAAATGAACAATGTTTAACAAAGAAGGTGGTGTGTGGTGAAAGACTTTAGATGGGAGGAGGTGGGTACTGGTTGCAATATTCCACTCATTTTCTCTCATTCCTCTCCTGCTTTGCCAGCAGCTTCAGGGCGGTTCAAAAAGCAGTTTCCTGCCACAAGTGGTGGGTATTCAGTGTATTCATTTTGGTAGTGCCCTTTCAGTTCACCAGCGTGGAGGAAATGCTCATCGTTGAGGTGAGGTCAGGGGAGGCACACCCTGGGCTGTAACTTACTCTCTGCAGTGGAGCTACAGTTTATCACTGACCTAGATCAGTGACAAATTAGTTGCCACTTTCACACCAGCTTTTTGTCATGGGTGGAAAAAGAGGGTGTGGGGAGGTGGGGAGTGGGAGGTTGTGGAAACAAAAGTTGTTTTCACATTGTAGGGATGTAGCATGCGTCTCCTAGCCTGGCGTCCTACAGCCAACTTTGGTTTTTTGGCCGAGTACAGCCACCTACCAGCACATCTCACGGACATCCAATCCTCTCCGCTCCCCTCCTCTCGTACCCCCATGCCTTTTTCGGCTGCAGTCCTGTGCAGTGCTGTCCCAGCCCTAACCCCGCTGTGTGCTGAGCAAGCCATGCCACCAGGGGGGACCTAGAGGAAAATCAGTCCTTGTGGCATGATACATGATGGTGGTGGGTTGAACGTTCCCTCTAACAACCTTGCTTAATGAAGAGAGGATCCCTTTGTGTTCTTTTTTTTAAAGATATTTAATAAGATATTTTTTTTTCAAATCAGTACAAAAATTTTAAATACAAAATTATTTGCTTTTGACATATCTCATATATTCTGGAAACACACCAAAGTCACCAGTGGCTGGTAAGCTGTCCGTCTGTTCCTGCCAACGTTCCATAAAATTTCTGAGATAAAGCACCACATTATATCACTGGAGTCCTTAGTCAATGTCAGACTGCATTAAACTCTGTATTTAAATAACAGTAATGCCAGTTAAATCCAATTTTAGTTCTGCATGAAAAATCTAGTTCATTTTTGAATCAAAAGCAGTAGCGTTAGCTAAGACATGGAAGAAGTGAGGAGCAGTTAACTCTTTTGACTAACGTAAGTGTGTGATGTGCAGCACTGTACAGGGAAACACAGAGAAGGACACTGTCATTTTTAAATTAATACTCTTGAGGTGAGATTAGCACCATTGATGAACAGACAGTTCTTGCATAAAAGTTGCTTTTCCCAGATACAGAAAAGATTGAGGCCTGCAGATTCTCCTAGACAGTTGGTAACATATAAATAAGGATTGGAAATTAGCTGTTAGATAAAACAAAGTTCTTGGATAAATTTGTGTGATCGGTATTGTGGATAAGGTTATTGGTTGATCTCAGGCGATGAGTTAGTTAATTAGCAAACAGAGCTACTTCTGCTTTGCCTAGTCATGGAAGAGTAAACTGATTCTGTTTTGGCTAAGTGGCAGAATATGTGTGTCCTTTTGCAAGCCGGACAGGCTGCAGGTTTTTAGCATGAATACAGGAATCCATTCTAATTTATACCACCCTGCTGCACTGCCACGTGTCAGCCAAGATGTTTTAATCACACGGCATAATGCAAATAGTGAAGTCCTTCAATTTTCTCTGATCTACCGCATCTGCTTCAACAGTGCGAGTAGAGATGGAGGCTTTTTGGGTGCTGTGGCATTTGGAGGTGAACCCAGTGCCTGCTGGAGTCAAGTGGCGTGCTGAGTCCAAAGACCCATGGAGAAAGCTCTCAGGGAATGGTTCTGCTGTCAGTGTTCCTTTTCCATAATAAACAAATTGCTCAGGAAAAGCAACAACAAACCTGCAGTAATATCTTACATAGAGGGAAGACAAGTAAAGCTCTCCAGTAAGAGAACCTCTGCTTGTCAGGCAGCCCTGCTGTCAAAAAAACCCCACCACCACCACCACAACCCCCTGAAACAAATAAAAAGCCACTCATTTTTTTTCCATGTAATTGGAGACTGACCTACTCTTTTCTGTCACTGTTTTTCATCTCATAACTATGATCAAATGCATCAGTCAAATACGCAACAGGAGTGACTGACATAAATTGATCTGAACCTTAGTACTGCATTATTGTGATGAAATGAAGCATGGCATCACAGAAATATATAATGTACAGCTAATATGTTCCCCTTGGGTGCGAAACAACTGTTTATGAACCTGATACACACCTTTAAATATATTCACCACACGTTTTTTTTTTTTTAATATCTAGCTGTGCATGTTAAACTTTGTATTTTTTTTTTTAACAAGATGGTCCAAAACGGTCATTAAATGCATCTTTTGTGGTATAAGATTTTGAAGCGGAGAAGAAAGGTTTAGATTTGTGTGTGTGCCTGGTTTTTGTTTTACATGGGATACAATAAATATCCTGAAAAAGATGAGTGAACGTATTGCCCGGCATAGAGTCCTGCTGCCTGCTCGGATGGCATTTGAACGTAAACCTTGTCTCCAGGCATCAGCTGAACGACAGCACTCCCAGAAGCTTGGTCCAGGAAGCCCTTCTTGTACTCATCGTAGGTGTACATCAGTGGCTCGTTGTTCTTGAACAAAGCCACCCAGACGCTAGCACCTTTACAGTGAACATGGTAGGCAAAGTAGTAGATCCCGGGGATCTCGCAGGTGAAGATCCCTGTTGCGGGGTTGTAGTTCTGCCGGCCGTTGTAGAGGAGCTTGTCGAACTTCACAGGCACACCGACCCGGGGGAAGGGGGTGAGGAGCTCCGCTGTGAACGCGGGCATCTCGTAGACAGCGCCGCCGGCCTTGCCCTTCTTGCCTGCATAGCCGTAGGGGGGCTTGAGGCCATCTATTCCTGGCCCCACCTCGGGCAGGTACTGTCCCGCGGCCGGCGGAGTCGGGGGGATGATTACTGGGGGTCCAGGTGGCCCAGGAGGACCGGGAGGCCCCTGGAGGCCTGGCTGGCCAGGGGGACCGAGTGCTCCAGGCTTCCCTGGAGGGCCCTGCAGCCCTGCAGCCCCAGGTTTTCCCACGCCAGGGAAACCAGGAGGACCGGGTTGGCCAGGCTCCCCCTTGGCCCCTGGCAGCCCTGGGGGGCCAATAGGACCACTGGGCCCTGCGATGCCTGGGATGCCTGAGGGGCCCTGAAGGCCCTGGGCGCCAGGCAACCCTGGCTCACCCTTTGGCCCCACAAGCCCCGGGACACCCGGCAGCCCTGGCAAGCCCTTGTGCCCTGCTTCTCCCTTGGGCCCAGTGGGGCCTGGCAGCCCCCTCAGCCCGGGGGCTCCCACTTCCCCAGGAAAGCCTGGCTTCCCTGGGAACCCCTGCAGGCCTGGTTCGCCTTTGGGGCCCACCGGTCCTGGTGGCCCCACAGCGCCACCTTCTCCTTTGGGCCCTGGGAAGCCAACGGCACCTGGGGGGCCCATGATGCCTGGCAGGCCTGGTTGTCCTGGCTCCCCTGGCGGCCCCCCCATGCCAGGCGGCCCTGCATGGCCTTTCTCCCCCTTGGGCCCCAGGGGACCAGGAAGGCCACCTACCCCACGCTCACCTTTTGGGCCAGGGAAGCCTGGCTTACCAACCCCAGGGAGACCAGGAGGGCCTGGCAAGCCTGGCAAGCCTTGCTCCCCTTTGCCACCTGGGAAGCCTGGCTGACCAGGGATGCCGTCTTGGCCGGGTTTGCCAACACCAGGCAGGCCAGGAGGTCCTTGCAACCCAGGGACACCCGGGGGCCCTTGCAGCCCCAGCTCACCTGGGGGACCAGGCTTGCCCACAGGGCCTTGCGGGCCAGGGAACCCCACCATACCTGGCTTCCCCACCCCTGGCAAACCCACAGGGCCGGGAGGGCCGGGCAGCCCAGGTGGGCCCTTCAGCCCTGGCAAACCTGGGATACCAACACCCTTCTCCCCTTTTGGACCAGGGATCCCAGGGACCCCTGGGGGCCCTTTCATCCCAGGTTCACCCTTTGGTCCTGGCTGTCCCTGCAGCCCCGGAGCACCCGCTTTCCCTATTCCTGGGAGTCCATGAGGTCCTGGTGGTCCCTGTGGCCCTGGTATCCCCATGGGCCCAACCTCTCCCTTCGGCCCCATCTCCCCTCTCGGCCCAGGAGGCCCCATCACCCCCGGTTTTCCAGGCATGCCTGGCAAACCCGGCTTTCCAATTCCTGGATATCCTTGTGGACCCGGTTTTCCTTTTGCTCCTGGCACACCATGACCTGGTAATCCTGGTGGTCCTGGTGGTCCTCTTGGTCCAGGCTCACCAGGGGGACCTTGCTCGCCCCTCAAGCTGCGCATGGGTATTTCTGGGTAGGGGAAGAAAGAAAAAGGAAAAGGTAGGGGTGTGAATGTAATCACATCTCTTGAAAAACACAAAGGCAGTTTAGAACTGAGCGTGCTTCATATGGTACCTCTTGGTTTTGTGGTAGCTGGAAAAGTCCAGAAAATTACTGACTGATGTTTGCAATTAAGAGGATGTTCTTGCTGTTTTGCATACTTCCAACTTGTGTGTGTTTCTGTTTATATGAAAGAATTGTTTTGCATCCTCTCTATGTTTTGGTGGGTTTTTTTTCACATAAAAGCTGTTTAATAGCATTTTCTGTGTGTACAATATTAAGCAGTGAAATCTGACTTTTCTCCTGTGTTACTGTAGACTAACCTGTAAGTTTCAGAACAGTGCAGAAGCTGCGTGGTGTGATCATGTGGAAGGAGTAGCTATGGCATAAGAGTATTGTTTCTTGAGGGGCTTACATTAGCAAGATCAATAAAATAAGGCTGTATTGGTAAGAAAATTATGTGTTGGTATTACTGCGTTTTCACCAAGGCTTTAGCTTCCTTTAAGATGTTACTGGAAACCTGCAGCCTCACTCAGTGTTGCTAAGCTCTCAAAAGTTTTTGGCATAGGCATGGCTAATTAGAGCTCTCTCTAAACACTTCACAAAATGCTTTTCATTATCCCAAACCACATTTTTATTAGTGTATGTGATCATGCAGCATTTCAGGTGAAGATGGTGCCACCTGGGAGTGATTGTGCTGGGGTCTGGTTGCTTTTTTGTTCTATAATGGAAGAGGTGAGAGGATTGGGGTTTGATGGAAGGAGAGAAGAGGTTTCAGGGTGAGAGATTTGATTGTTCTTTGGGAGGTGGATACCCTCTCTCTGCATGTTTTGTGTTCTATGCATGTAGAAAAACTCCTTTACTCACAAGATGGGTTGGTTTTACTGCAGAGAGTTATTCTTGTTTAGATACTCTAGAAATAGACCCTGAAATCCTCCCTTTCCCACTGAAGCCAGTGGAGACTGTGGTTACTCTGAACTTTTAAAACACTTAAACACATTAACCAGCTGAGGTCACACAGACACATGCTGTCCCCAGAAGGGTTGTGTGGGCATTTCTGGTCTGGATGTTTTTTGTTGCTTTCTTAAATATTCTAATGTTTTCCAAGCTTTCTTTACTGAATACTGAATACTAAAAGTGCTTGTAGGTGCAGAGTTGTGCAGTAATTCCTGCGTGTTCAACATCTCAGTCCCATAGATAATCAACAGAAAGATGACTTATAGAGTCAGAAAAGCAAATCTACCCCACATCCAGCTGACAGCAGCCCGCTTACCCAGGGGCAAGCACTGCTGTGCGGAGTGTGACAGGGCCAGGCTGGCGAGGGACATGCCTACCTTTTTCTTTCTTGGGAGCCCTGTCCTTGCCAAGCATTGGCACCTGTGGAACCTCCTTCATGTACTGAGGCAAATGGGGATACTCCTTGCCATACTGCATGTGCGGCATCTCCTTGCCCATGTGCTGCATCGGGATGCCTTCCTTGCCCAGCGGCATGTGAGGTACTTGTTGTCCGAGGGCTTGGTACTGGGGCACCTGGGGTGGCAGCTGCTTGATTCCATAGTAGACACCACCCTGAGTGGACCTCACCAGCTGCAGGGAAATGGCAACAGCCACTGCCAACAGCTGTGTGGGAATGAGCAGCACAGCCATCACCTGTGGGAAAACAGAAAAAATCACAGTTGGCAGAGGTTGTTTTCTGCTGTTATGAAGGCTTTGGACCATGTAGTGACATCCTGCTTAATTCTTGTGTTTTGCTCCTGCTCTGAGTTCCCTGTTATTTTGCATTTGGAGAAGGGTCTGCTCTTCTCATAGAACACTGTCCCTCACTTCCTCTGAAACCTAATCTCTCAGTGGTAATTAGTATGTCATTATTATGGAGGAAGGGTAATTTAAAACTGTGTTGGAAACAAGGAGGTAATCACCAGTTGGGTAGATGAGGGGAGAGCTGTGGATGTTGTGTACCTTGACTTCAGCAAGGTTTGACACTGTTTCCTACAACATCTTTGTAATGAAACTTAGAAAGTGAGGGATCGATGAGTGGACCGTGAGGTGGATTGAGAACCAGCTGACTGGCAGAGCTCAGAGGGCTGTCATCAGTGGCTCAGAGTCTGGTCGGAGGCCTGTAACTTAAGAGTTCCCCAGTGGTTGGTGCTGGGCCCGGTCTTGTTCAACATCTTCATCAATGACCTGGATGAAGGGATAGAGTCCACCCTGAGCAAGTTTGCTGGTGACACAAAGCTGGGAGGATTGTCTGGCACACTGGAAGGCTGTGCTGCTATTCAACAAGACCTGGGCAGACTGGAGAGTTGGGCAGGGAGGAACCTGATGAAGTTTAACAAGAGCAAGTGTAGAGTCTTGCACCTGGGGAGGAATAACCGCGTGCATCAGTACAGGTTAGGGGCTGATCTGCTGGAGAGGAGCTCTGCAGAGAAGGACCTGGGGGTCCTGATAGAGAACAGGTTGACCATGAGCCAGCAGTGTGCCCTTGTGGCCAAGAAGGCCAATGGGATCCTGGGGTGCATTAAATGAGCGTGGCCAGAAGGTCAAAGGAGGTGATCTTACCCCTCTAATTTGCCCTGGTGAGGCCACATCCTAGAGTACTGTGTTCAGTTCTGGGCTCCCCATTTCAAGAAGGACAGGGATCTCCTAGAAAGAGTCCAGTGGAGGGTAACAAAGATGATGAGGAGCCTGGAGCATCTCCCATATGAGGAAAAGCTGAGAGACCTGGGACTCTTCTATCTGGAGAAGGCTGAGAGGGAATCTCATTACTGTTTATAAACATCTAAAGTGCAGAAGTCAAATGGATGGTGCCAGGCTCTTTTCAGTGATGCCCAGTGACAGGACAAGGGGCAATGGGTGCAACCTCGAACACAGGAAGTTCCATACAAACACCAGGAAGAAATTCTATACTGTGAGGGTGGTGGAGCACTGGCACCGGCTGCCCAGAGAGGTGGTGGAGTCTCCTCTGGAGATATTCAAGACCTGTCTGGATGCCTGCCTGTGCAACCTGATGTAGGGAACCTGCTTTAGCAGGGGGGTTGGACTCAATGACCTCTAGAGGACCCTTCCAACCCCCTATGACTGTGATTTGTGATTCTGCGATTCTTCCATTTCCATATTTCCGCTTTTCAGAAGGTTTTTCTCTCAGTCGATGTTGTCACTGTTGTCATTAAAACAACCAGCGGAAACGTTAGTATTTCCAGTAACGATCCTAAACAGACAAGCTAACCACAGATGTCAGAACGGAGGGCTAACTGCGGCCAGGCAAGCCGAAGAAGAATTGAAGTGCAGGCGAACTGACGCTAGGTGGAGCGGACGCCCCGCAGCTGCCCTCCGCGCTCCTTCCCGCGCCGCAGCAGCCGCGTGGCGAGGAAAGCGGAGTCCGGAGGCTCCGGGGCTGTGGTGCGGCTCAGTCCCAGGCGCTGTGCCGGCAGCTGAGGGCTGAGGCCGTCGGCCTTAGGCCGCGTGCAAGGCCAGCCTGAGGCCTGCACCGGGGCAGCAGCTGGGGCTCATCTGGTAGCTTGAGCTGCACCGATGGCCCAGAGAGACCTTCCTGGGGGTCTCTTCTGTTGCCCTTTCTGTTCCTTTCCGTACCATAGCTGGTAACTCTTCTCCATCTGCCTGCAGCTGGTGGGGTAACGCCGGCCTCAGTGTGCAGGGAGCGTCCCTGCTGCTGGAGAGCATGCTGCTCTGGACGAGAAGCACTGCTCTTGTGATGGGAAAATCGCAGTGGAACCTTTTGAAGAAAAGCAGTACAAGGTGCGGGATAATTTGAGACTGTTGTTGAAACCAGAAGTATGAAGGGCAGGGTGGATTTAGAAGAATGAGGTTATTAAATTAGTATTTTGGCTATTTTGCTGTTCTGGTGGCCAGTTTTTTATTTTTTCTTTCAAAAAAAGATCGCTTCGGTGGAATTAGTGGAGAGGGAAATAGGTAAAATTCCTTTGGACTTAATTTTTCTTTTTGTTTTTATTGCAAGATGTGGTTTTTGTGTGTAAGTGGGAGCTATTTGAAGCAATTGAAGTAAATTCTTCTGGGGAGACACCAGTCTGTCCGCGGTGCAGAGGGAACTGAGCCTCTCTGTGCTTGCCACCGAGCCCCGGCCCCACCATACCTCTTGCAGTGCACCTGCAGGCATGACTGTGCACACATGAGGTGTTTTTATGTGCCCACATGTGTGGAAATTCTGAGGGCGATCCAGCAAGGGCTTTGAGAGATAGGAAGGCTCCAGAAATGAGGTGACCTCACTACATCTGTGTTTCCTTTCAAGTCTTTTTGACTCATCATAACCAAAACAGCGTGGCCTGGAAATGACAAATTGCTTCTAATCTATTGACTTTGGCTGGGGCCGGTGGCTGTGGAGTTGAAGGTGGGGGGTGTATTTACTGAGCGACCTTGGGCTCAATGGGCCTTGGCTGACATCGCTGTGGAAGGAGGTCAGTGTCTCCCTGGCGGCCTCATGCATGCTGTCGGGGTCTTGGATCCACTGCAGGAACCTGGGAAGGGGCCACGTTGGGTGGTGGCCATGCAGCTCCCAGAGGACAAGGGGTCAGGCAAAATTAACCTTGATGAGCACGGTGAAGTCATGTGTTCGGCTGCTACTGCTCAGAGCCTCTTAGTTGCTAGGAAGCTATCAACATCTTTAATGCCTTTTAGCTGCTAAAGACCTTGGTCTGGGTTTTCCGATAAGTGTGTAGATCCTAACTGTTGGTTAGGTCCATTTGAGCTTATGAATAGCAAAAGCGGATTTTGACAGCAGTGGCAAAGTTTAAGGACAATACTAGAGACAGGAAGAGAAAAATACATGCTGAAGATACAGCCAAAGTGTAAGACTCTCCACACTCTTCACCCGTATCTCAGCAATTTTGGGATGACCTCCAAACACAGTATGATCCAATGTGCTTTCAGAGGTATCTGTCAGTGGAGTGATAAGCTGACTTTGGAATGGGATTTTCCTGGGCTTCTGTCAGAAAGAAACAAGAATGTGTCTACATGTTTATGACAGGTGAATCCATGTGTGCATGTACCGTTGGAGAAGCCAAAGACTTGAAGCAAGCAAAAATTTACCTAAACTGTTTGAATGTCTGAAGAAAGAGGGAGGAAAAGCTGCTGTGTCCCAACCCACAGCCAAGCATATGTCTCTCCCGCTCTATCAGATGCAGTGTGGTACATCATTTTGATCATAGTAAATATTTTGCTTTACCTAGGGTGGGGCAAGCAACTGGAAGGCAAAGGAAAATTATTGCAAGCCCCAGTGTTTAACTGCTTGTGTGTGAATGCATGTGGATCTCTTTGTGGGTGAGAGAGAGTCCATGGAAAAAAAATGCATTTTTATGGGCAAAGCTCAAGTGAGAACATTTCTCAATAATCTCTTCGGTAGAGCTTTTCTCCTAAGAAAGCTAGGGGCTTCCCTTGGGCTGTTTGTGTTTGTCAGCAGAAACTGAAGACAAAACAAAATGTACCAGCACTCATAATTCTTATATTAGTGTGAAGAAATAATGGCTGTTTAGTCTAATTGGGTGAAGAATGTATGGAAAGAGTGATGCTGGTCTAGACTTGAAATCATAGGTGGTCTTGCAAAGGGTGGAAACCAGACCTTGATTTATCAGTTGTTACGGGGAAATGACTGCTTTGCAATCAATTTTTGGGTTACATATAATTTACCAGTGTCTCAGGACCTGTAAGACATTTGCCCCAAGACTAGTTCTGCTGGCTTAAATTGCCAAGATGTTGCTTTTGAACTGCTGTGTTTCTCAAAACTGCACGAGGCATGAGGAGTGTATCGCAGTGACCTGAACTCTTCTGCCCTGGGGTCCATTCCATGAGGGAGCTGTGGGGACCTGCTCCCCACTACACCAAGGGCGTGGGCTGGCCAGTGCTCAGATTGCAATGTGGGCATGACTGCTGGAAAACTCCCAAAGCAGACGTCTTGATGTCTCTGGATGGTTTGCACCCAGAGGAGCGCAATTAAAAATGTTTGGTGCCAGAAAGCTACGTTCTCCACAATGTTTTTGGCATAAGACCAAGAGTGGTTAGGAACTTTTAGCTCCTTCAGGAGTATCCTTGATAACTGATCACATTACCGAGTATTTACAGTGGTGTACTCAGGGGTGGCTCCTGTCTTGGGAACTGGGGATTCCAATCCCACCTGGGACCTCACTCGAGTCTCCCTGTCTACAGGGGAACACAGGGACAGCAGAAAGCCGTGGAAGCAGCCAATAACATGCTTCAGAGTGAGGAGTAGCACAGCTGTGTGGCAGAGCGCTGGCAGGTTCAGAGGCACAGCAGCCTTCTGCGGGGACTCCCCTGGCTCCCAGCTTACAGACAGAGGTAGGTGGTGCTGAGCCCAAAAGAGGCTCACAAGAGGTGGTAGCGATTGGCTCTGTTTTCATTTCTGGTGTTACATTGGTAACAAATAACCTATACTGCTACCATGTCGCGTGACTTTGTTCCTTAAACTTCTGTGTTACACCTGCAAGCATGTGGATACCTCCACCTAGCTAGTTTTCTTCTGAGAAATGTATCACAAAATGGCAAGAGCAGCCACCAAAGCTTTAGATCATCACCAGAGAGTGGCTGGGGTGACTGCCCCTGGGAAATGCCTTTATTTGTGAAGAGTTGAGTAAATGGGGCCCTCCTTCTTGGAAGCATCATGGCAGTGTGTAATGACTTGAGCGGTATCCTTCCTAGGACATTGTTGCCTGCAGTTTTCAGACTTGATTTCAACACTTAATCTCAGCAAAAATTAATCTCTGCATCATTAGTTCTTTGAGGAGTAATTTGTCCATCACTGAATACTTTCTGAAGGGATTTGGGGATGCGCTGTACTGCACAGGGATTGAATTTTAGTGGCAATTCGTATTTTCAGGGGCAGGAAAAACTGACAGCCTTCTGCTTGCCAAACAATTTTGTTTGCTTACTGCTTAGGATGCCATTTAATACATGCTTTACCACTTGAAGGTGAAGCACTCTTCTGCTTTTCTGTGCCAAACAATGTTTTATGTCATTTGGACAGATGTTTTCACATTCGCAATCAAGCTAATTAAACCCCTAATTTAGAGTTTCTTTTTGTACATTCAGTCACAACCCACATATAAACAGGAAGTAAGGGCAACAAAATGCAGCTCGGCACAAAATTCCCCTCAAATTTCCAGAACACAAATTAAGATTCGCTCTACCAGTTTAATCTTAAACCTTATTTTTGGCAATAGAGAGCATGAAGGAGGTGGGGGAGTGACCCCGTCCAGGGCCTCCATTGCGCTGCCGGGAGGAAATGGCTCTTTCATGCCAGGCTTGGAGTGCTCTTCAACACTGTGCTTCTGACAGTGCCTGGTGTTACTGGGGACGACAATGCCTGGTTCTTGTGGGTGAAGAGTTTACCTTGCCGAAGGGCTTGCGTACTCAGCAGGGAGGACCGATCATGGCAAACTGGGGTTTGTTGAATGCAGTCCTGCATTCTTGTCTCCTGTGAGATTCTCCCACAAAGATCAGGTTTGTTTATTTTTTGCCTCCCTCCTTTTCTCTGCCCTCTTGAAGAAATCAAAGTAGTGGTGAGTGTTTGTGCTCTGTTTGGGTAACTAAGAAATAGCTATTGTTCAGAACGTTAAAAATAAATTAAACCATTTTGCTGAAGGTCTACCAACTGCATCTGATTACCATCTGGTATTTAGTAAATCTAAGACAGTCATACCGTGGATTGTCAGAATAAACATTTTTAAATGCACACATGCATAAACCTGCTGCTCGTGGGGAATACTCAATAGGTGGTGGATGCTATTTCTGTCTTTTTAACTCAGAATGATGCCTAAAGTTGCCTTCCTAGAGAAGCGTGAAAACATCTCGATAAATGGCTTAATCTTAATAACAGATAATCATCTATAAGCCGCCTTTTGCTTCATGGTAATTACATGATCTTTTCTCTCAGTGCCTGGGGATATTTCCATTTATTCATTTGTAAATCCATTTCCAAAGATGAAGCAACCATTCTGCTCCAATCTTCTTCCAAGCAGATTTGTGCGTGTGCTCAGGCTGGGTTGTGAGCCAGCTATCTGCATGGAAATGGCACCCTCTAACTGCCCCCTTTCCTACTTTCAAACAACTTACATTTGTGTGTGCGTGTCTGTAGCTACATATATAGTATTTCTCTGCGTGCAGATATTTGTGTGTTCATGTGTGTGAAAACACGTCCTGTGATTGGAAGCAGCAGATAGGAAGGGGAAGTGAGGCCACTGTAGAATTAACTGTGCTGTCCTCAGTCTTCTCTGTGCACCTGGAGGGAGGGCCAGCTTAGAGGAATGTTTGCAGAAAAGCATGTGACTGTAATTATGGGATTAGAATTAATTATGGGTTGGATTTAGCAAAGACCTGCCTTTGAATACATTTTCCTGCCGTGCATCATGTGCTTGAATCCTCTGCCTAAAGCTCTCTTCTGGGCCATTTGCCTGCAGACTTGGTGGCAGACAGTTTCGATGGAGACGCTCCACCACTGGCCGCGCCACTGCCCCATAAAGCAGCCACACACACACACACACACACACAGAGTGATCAAATCCTGGTGCTGCTTGCCTGCTTATCAGCTCTGGTCACCCTCCTGGTGCGCTGCCCAACACTGGCTGAATCTCACAGCATTACTGGCTACAAAGCAGCCTCCCTTTTCAGCTGCCCCCTCGCTGCTGGTCTTACTCCACCCCTCATGAGGTTGTGCTGGTAGCATGCAGGAAAAGCCCCCCAAATTGTAGCGATCTGCAAGGTGTTTCTCAGTATTTCAGTATTTTAATACAAGACAATTCCTCTAGCAGTCCTGCTGTAAATTGTACTCGCTGGTAAGAAGTGAAAGAGTTTTCCAGTTTGGTGCCTTTCTGTTCAGTCAGCTGCAGCTGATAGGGGCTCCGACAGGTGCCCCAGCTGAGCTGACTGTGGATCTGATGCCAGAAGTGTGCTGGAGGTTGGCTCTGAAGTGAATGGGTGGAATGCCCCGTTGCATCAGGTATGCAAGTAGGCAGAGGGAGGCAAGAGGCTCCTCCAGGCTCTGGCAGTTAAATTGAACTAAATGTGACCTGAATCCAAACATAACTGGCAAAGAGTCTTCTCAGGGTTATCTGCTGGTTTTACTCTCAGAGAACTTTTAGTTGCTCATTGATGAATGGTAGTATTGTACTCAAAGTAGGAAAATCAAAACATATTCTTTGTGAAGGTGCATTGATTCCTAAAGGGGCAAAGAAGGCTCAGCTCAGGACACATGTATATATAAGATAGTCTGGTTTAATATTTTCTCTCGTGACTCTGAGAAGACTGCTTAGAGGGGGAGCCTGTTATGAGCCGGTAGCTCTCAGTGCATTTAGGAAAGCTTATCTGTATGTGTGAAAAAAGGTGTGTGGTTTAGTCTCTGTTAGCAGTGATGAAACAGGGCCTTCTTAGAAGTTTAGACCTGTAGCTTTCCTCCCTTCCCCTTTTTGGCATTGCACATGGATGCTGATTAAGTTTGAGTGTTTTCCAGGGGTCCAAATGGGAGCCATTAACCCCTAAAAAGGTATCAACATCATGAAATCTCACTGAGTGTCAATTCTGGGTACCAGCTTCTTTGACTGAAGCCTTTGTTACAGAGAAACTTCATTTTATGTGTTCCTTCCCACTGATCGTAGTGTAGCCTTTGCAGCTTGCATTTACTTTAACAGTCCTGGAGTTCTTGAACTCTAAAGTCAGAAGTCTGTGCGGGACTGAAGTATTTGGCTTGATTCATTTGAAGCAATTTATTGTTCTCTGTGACTCCCATTGCAATCCTGTGGCCTTACGCTGCCTTCTTGCCATAAAATTTGCTTGACTGCCTCTTTCTGAAACTAACAAAGCACAGCATTACCCATTCATTTTCCCACATTGATAGTATACAAAATGTGTTTTCTTAGCTCTTGCCCTCACGCTTTTTCATAATTTTTTTTCTTTCTAAATAGAAGCAAAAGGCTTTGGAGGCTCCAGTTTGGAGACCAATTGTTACCACTTGCAGTATGTCCCTTTGCTCTGCTTTGATGAGCCTGTCAAGGGAAAGATCAGCTCTTCTCTCCCTTTTTTTTTTTTTTTTTTGTGTTCTGACTTTACAGCTCTTCAGAACCCCGAAGTCCCAGTCCATGAGAGATATGAAGATAATAACAAATGTCTGTAAAATATTTTTCTTGAAAAAAGCCTCCCGTCTGTTAGAGCATTTCTACGTGGAGGGTATTTGCCATTGAAAGATTCCTGCCCTTTGCCTACTTTCCCTACCCTTGCTCAAACAGTGGAAGAAATTATCTTGCCTTAGAAGGTTAAGCATACATGACTGTGCCACTCAGATAGAAATCAGTGAAGGATGTTTTAAAATTATTTAGCAACAGAAATTTTCCTGTTTTATTGTCAAATGCTGCAGATATTGTCATATTTGTTAGGACATGCTGATCTTAGTCATGACCTGACACTGCTCCATTCCCACAAATCAAACAGATGTTCTTCCATAATCTTACTCCCTAAATGGGCAAGTCTTATTTTCATTCTTATATGTCTAGATGAGGACTAAGATGACAATAACCACAGCTAAGCACTCATTCAGTTAAAATGCTGTAAAAACTGGGCTGTTTTGTTTTTTTTTTTTTTAAAAAAAAAAACACCCTTTGTTTTCTGGGCCAAATGTGTGGGCAAACATAAAACTGGAAGCTGCTGGATGGTTGACAGTGGGTCTACCGGTACATATTTCTTCCTAGCTTGGTTCTCCGGGTGCCAGCACTGTCAAAAGCTCTAATATACATATCTGCACTGCCGTCATGGCTGAACTGCACACTGGCCTTGTGTTGTACCAGGGGAGGTTCAGATTGGATGTTAGGAAAAATTTCTTAGAGAGAATGGTGAGGCATTGGAATAGGCTGCCAGGGAGGTGGTGGAGTCACTGTCCCTGGAGGTGTTCAAGAGCTGTGTGGATGTGGCACTGAGGGACATGCTTAGTGGGCATGGTGGGGACGGGCTGATGGTTGGACTAGGTGATCTTAGTGGTCTCTTACAACCTTAATGATTCTGTGATTCTATATTTCCCTATACCACTCCAAACAGATCTGCCCATAAGGACCACCATCAAAAAACTTTCAACTAGTTTTGAAACACTCAGCATAGGTTTGATTCAGTGAATACTGACAGTAAATGTTTGTCAAGTCTCTCAAAAGAAAAATAACAGTTCTGAAAAACACACACACATGCAGAGCTCTCCTTCACCCCTGACAAACTTATCCTGGATCCATGAAAATATACTGTCTTATAAATATTTATGCAAAATAAAAATTTAATTGACTTAGAGCCAGATTCACTTCTCAGAGAAACAGATACGTTGTGTACCCTCGACTTAAATCACTTTGGATGAGACCTCTAAGATGCTACAAGACGGTATATATTTCCTATATGCAATCCAATGTGCTGTGGTTCAAAGGACTTGAAATTACTATATCTATCACCTTGGAATAACCCAACCAAGAGCCAAAGGAAATCAAAGCCAAGCACTGGAGACTAAATACTATCACTTGCTTAAATCTCACAACTCTGCTCCAAGAGAAACAATACAAAATGTTCAGCATAACTGTTTGGACCCATGATCAGTAACTGTGATACTAGTGAAAATAAAGGGCCTTAAAAATGTCTGCAGTGGGAACTGGCACTGGTGTTCCATGAGTACCATGGCCAGGATGGAGGACTGCACCAGTGCCGGTAGGCTGAAGAACCTGACGCTACCAGGCTTCTCCTCTGGAGCCAGTGGGGGCACCAGCCTCATGTTGGTTGCTGACAGCATTGCAGAGCAGAGGCGGGGTTGGAACTAGGCAGGAAAATAGGATTGAAGGGAGAAATTAAAGCACTTTAGTCCATAGATGAAATTCACATCCCCGATCAGGGACTGATCAGCTGTTGCCAATGCTTCGAGATGAACTGTCTTGAGGCTTTGGTCCTGCTTGGCCTGCTGGACACCGTTCCAGCTCACCATCACCTGCAGCCGGCTGGCTGGGTTGTGCCTCAGGGTAGAGAATGGGCGTGTCGGTGCCCTTTGTTGAAAGAAGGGATTAAACCCCTCTTCTACAGCCTGAGCAAGCGTGTGCTTGAGCTGCTGATGGCACCTCACGGTTTGAAGGAAAAATTTGGCTCCCGCTTTTGAAAGAGGATTATGGGCTATGAGCTGCATATGGAGAGTCTTGAGCCTGTGTGCCTCGTTCACCAGAAGACTCTTAAAACCATGAGAGAGCTAGGATTTAGGATGAAGTGCAATCTTCAGCTTTTCCTATTTGGCTGGCTTAGGCAGCTCCTCAAACAGTGGCTTTTGTGAATCCCCCTCTGAGGCACTTTACTCCCTTTCACACATGCATGGAGTCCAGGCATCTAATTCGGGCATGTGGACTCCATTATGGGGCCAGATGCAAACATCCCTTCATGGATTGCGATCTGAAAGATTTTAAATCCCATATTGTCAATCAGCTAAGGCCCCTGTTTTCCCTGCCTGGTCCTCCTTTTGTTTTAAAATCTGGATTTTTTTTTTTGAGGCAGATACGTATTTCTTTAATTCTTCTTGTATCTATTCAAAGGAGCGGTTAAAGCATGTGCTAGCTGTTCCCGGGGTGATGCGGTTAAGACAACAAAGACTGACTAGAAGATCTGCAGTTACAGAAATCATCGCACCTCAGTAAAATCATATTCTTCCCCACAGACTTTTTCCACCAGATTCTTACTGCTGAGCACTGGAGCAAAAGATTGATGGCAACCTCCAGGCCATGGCTTAACCAAATCCAAAATAAGTCCACTAGGCAAATATTTCACTTGCAGGGAGACAGCGTTGTTTCTCCAAACAACAGAGTGTGGCTGTCAATAGTCTTACAGGGACAGTTGGTTTGTCTTTGACTGTGGCGTGGGGTACCCAGTCGAAGTTGGTTTTTTTGCTAGGTTGAGAAACTTGCTCAGATTTTCAGATGTTAGAAGAAATCATTAATAGAAATGCTTCTAAGGTGCTCTGTGGAAGACTCGTTTAACCGTACCAGAGCAATAGGTACTATAGAGTACATAATTGTAGTCCACAGGCTCGGAGTTTGTTTAGAGAGCTGATTCCTTAGGGCTGAGCTTTTTATCAAACTTGCAAATTTTCGAAAAAGTTCAATATGAGAATTGACAGGCTGGTTAGATCTTACAGGAGTGAGTTCTCTTCAGAACCGTACTCACGAGTTGTGCTAATAGTCATCCAGGTACTGATGTTTCCCAAAGATGTATTTGCAGCTTTGTGAATCCCAAAAACCATTGGCAAGCAGCAGTACTTGAGCAGAACGAAATCTGGCCTATGTGTAGAACAGCATCACTTTGTTGCTAAAGTAATACTGGATGACAAAATGCTTCTAGCTGAGGAGGAGCCATACGAGCAACCCTTAACATTGTGTGGGGATGAAAGTTGTTGTTTTCATCAGAGGTTTTTGAAAGTAATGTTTCAGAGAGGGGAAGGAAGGCAAAATTATGGAGTTTTTCATCTCTTCTCCTAAAACGTATGCAAAATCTACAAACTACTGACAAAAGGCAATGCTGTTGCTTTTAAATGCAGATTTGGAAGGATTAGTTCTAAAAGGTATCCGTAGAAAAAAATGTGCTCCTCTTTTTCTTCTTTTTACCTCAAAAGGAGCACCAGTAATCAAAACTGCCAAGAGAGTAAAAACCCGACATGCAGTATCTCATATTTTCTGGCAGTTTTTTTTTGCCTGTTTAGACTCTGGATTTGATTTTCTCCTAATGTGCGCTAGTACAAAACTCGTAAATCACCTTTGAGAACTGCTGTTAACTTCTCCCCTGCCTCTCCTTTTCCTGAATTCCTTATTTTATCTCTCTTTTATCTATGACTAATAGCTATACCTTGTTTTATCCTGCCTTGTACTTGTATTTATTCCCCAAAGGAGGCAGAGTCTCTTAACACTAGTCAGTCAAAAATTATTTTTTAAAATCTTTTTTGATACTATATTAATGATTAGGTGCTGTTAGGCCTTTAGTTTGTAACAAAGTCCTTATCTTTATTAAATTTGACGCTTATAATAAACTTTTCTTCAAAGGACTGAAACATGATAAATGATCCAGAGTAAGATTTGTGCTGTTCTCCTCTTCCTTCCACTTGCAGTAATCAGTGTACTGAGACCACACAACACTATTTTACATTCACAGTGTACTGATAACTGGCAGAAGAGAAGATAAACCTACTTATCTTTCCTTTGGAAATGCAAGCTTATTAACACAATATTATTGAAGAATTTTCCTGGCTAGAAGGAAACTTGTGTCTTATCAGTTCCCATGCGTCAAGTACATTGGTAAATATATGTACATAAATACATGTGTATGTGTGTTAAAAAAAAAAGAAGAGGAAGAAGATTTCCTAGAGTTCAGTAACTTAGGCCTCCACAACAGTAAAGAAAACCCCATATGATCTGTAACAGATTTTTCTCAAGTGACTTGATTAATCACTTCCATGTGGCAGCTAGCAACATTAGAAGCTTGTGAAATTCAGCAGCCAGGGAACTGGTCACTTGTGCAGACTGGCAAGTTGACATTTATAGACAACCCCATTATTTTTTTTAATGAGAACTATAACCTGTATAAAACTCCATAGTTGCTATATATTTTTATATGGCTCTCAAACGATACACTTACGTACCCAGGCAGTTAGCCATGCATTTGACCATGGCCTGTCTTTCTTGAGCAAGCAAAACTACAATGAGAAATTTGCTCAATTAGGAACTGAAGAATTTGGCTGTTTTACTAAATTCTTGGCAGTAGGCAAAATCTGGCCTTTCCAACAGTAAGTGCCAGTGCAAAATATTTTGGCAAGGAACGAATGTCAAATTAGATCTACAAAATTCCCACTTTCAGGCAGTAAAATAGGAATCGCTCTGGTTTGTATTAGCTTACGGACACCCAGACCCTGGCCTGCTGTTGTGGAGCTCAGTGAACAGGTATCCACTGCTGGCCCAGATTCTTCCCTTGGTTTATGATAGCATGTTGATTGCAGTGGAGGTAATTCCTGCGTATATGCAGAATAACCAACATCACTGTGTCCAGATATTTCCATAGCTGAATTTGTTGATAATGGTAATATTGTGCCAATTATGATACTTAACTGGATGTCACAGATGAACGATGTTATTTGCCTAGTGCCTCTGAGCTAAAAGAAAAACCCCCAAAGACAGAAGAGTTGGAAGATAAGTGGGGGAAAGCCTTTCCTTTGATTTTTTTTCTTTTTTTCTTTCTTTTTTTTTTTTTTAAAGGAAGTGTTTTTTACTTCTTATCATTTGTTTCATCTATTCAAAACTATCCCAAAACCTTCCTGGAAACAGGGCTGAAATGTCATGAGAACAGACATTATTTCACATATCTGGTATCTTTTTTTTGACTGGCAATAAAGATCCCATTTAATTAAATGAAAGCAGACTTTGAATGTCTGTTGATGTACAATCCTACAGGCAGTGGGAGAAGGAGGGAACAAAATGTAAAGTAAACTATAAATTAAATTAAAATACCTACTTATGTTCAGACTTGACTATTGTTTTACAAGGAACTCCCTAAAAAACAAGTACACGGATCCCATTTCCTGCAGGAGTTTGCTTAAAGCACTCATGGAACTGACGCATCGTACTTCAAAGATTTCTAGTTTAGCGAGGAGCAGGGCTGTAAATGTTCTGCCCATATCACTCACCATGGCTTTGCTGATGCTATCAGCCAGCCCACTTCATACCTGCGGAAAGGACTGCTTCTCTTTGGCCGGCTAGAGAGCTCTGCAGGCCAAGTGTCAACACTGCAATCAGCTCTATAAATCTAGATTATTTGTGCTGGAATTTCTTTTGCCGTTGTGATGAAGAAATTATTGAGTTGCGGGACTCCACCAGTACATATGAAGCTCATTCTCTAATGAAAGCATTATTTTGTAAATGGAAAAGAAGTATAAATGTAAGCAGATACATATGGTTTTGATATTTGGACCCATTTAATTATATCATTAGTTTTGCCAAATAACATGACTAGGACAAGTTAGATGTTAGTCTTTTTTTTATAATTTAACCAAAGTGATCACGTATATTGTGTGCTGGCTACACACAGTATTGTGTCTGATCATTGTCCAACCCAAGAAAATTGGTGCATGAGGGGACCCAGATCTTCGAAATGTGTTAAACTCATTACAGAGACACTTCAAACTTACTCACTGTTTAGTCTTGTTCAGTCTTGGTGATGATGCCTCACTGACTGAAAGCAATGGTCCTAAATTGAGACTTTTCCCTTGTAATATAATGTAGCTGATTCTTAATGAAGTTAGAAGGCTACCATGTTCTAAAACACACGTCTATGGCCTTGCTCAGCTGTGTGCTGCCAAAGCACATCCATAGAAATGAGCTGAGGTGGCAGAGTCCAAGTCCTGAAAAGCCAATTTGTTCTGGACTTTTTTTTTTTACTTCAAGTATAACACAGCTGGTATCCTCGAATGCGAGGCTGGTGCTCTGAATCAAAATGGTGAAACAAGCACATGCTGAATCTTCTGTTCTTTCTTTCCAACAGTGCTGGAAGGGAAGGGATTAGAAAATGATATTTGTGAAATACTGTTCCTGCCTCCTAATAGGAAAAACTGCCCCTTGAAAAGTAAGGAAATACCTGGCTGATATTTTTTCCCTATGAACACCTAAGGACAGACTTAGGCGTGCCAGAATCTCTGGAAAAGACCAAAGGCAGATTATAAACAGTCTGATATCACTGAGTTAGAGAATAGATTGACCCCTGCCTCTGGGAAAAATGGCTATGCAGGACTTGACTCCTGTTTGCTTGGTCACATCACAGCACGATGGCGTGGGTGGCAAAACTCTGGCTGTGAGCCCCAGGCTGGTCTGTCCAGACACCATCGCTTAAGCTGCTGACTCAGACTTTAAAAGAGCTAGAGGACTTTAAGCACATGTGTAATGTTGTTCAAATCTACCTCTCTGATCTGTGGCAAGTTGCTTAGAGTACCATTTTTAAATTTAATTATGGAAAAGGCAGGCCTGATCCACCAGCCTCCGCTCTGTCTGCGTGTGTAAATACGTTGCCTGGTATTTCTCCCAAGCTCCAACTTTTTTGCATGCACCAACCCCTGCTCACAATTTTCTTCCCTCCTGAGCATTACAGTTTGTATTGGAGAAGGAAAGAAGCAAGCCACTGGAGCTTATTGTAGTGCCATAAGGTCCCTCAGCTCACACATCTCATTTAGGACATGTAAGGAGATCAGATGTAAACAGCATTAACATGGCAAACCAACCTGTACTGAGCATCGGAGTGCTGCAACCTGGCTGCCTGGTGGTACCCATGCTATGCTTGGTTTAGAGTTGGAGTTAAGCTTTGATATCTCTGCAATATGCTGCAGGTCCTTCTGGACCATGGTATGGGAATTGCCACACATCACCATTCTCCTCCTGTTCCTCGTTTGCAAAATGGTTCTGACACTCTTTACTTAGCTCTGAAAAGCATTTTAATGAGGGCTGGGCTGGAGTGAGTAATCAGTCTTATCATTCATTTGCTTGTCTGTGTCGAACACATTTATGGAGAGAAGAAACTTGTGCTGGCGGTAAGCTCCTTCGTATACTACATTGTTTCTTGGTCTCTGTGAACTTCTGACTTGAAATAAAACTGCACAGAGACCACAAGCCACACTTGATGAGCAGACACATTTATGCAGGTTCTCTTTAGGGCTATGAGACCCGAAAGAATAAAGTCCTCAAAATATATTTGTCAAGAAGATGAGCGCTCAAGATAAACAGTGTAGTAGAGGCCAAAAGAGAAATTAAAACAGGACATTCCGCCCATATGGCTTGCTTAAGCAAAGTCAGATGGATTTGTCTCTCGTATCCCAGGACTGGAGCTGCTTTTTAAATTTAATTTTATTTCATTCTAGATGCTGCATTTTTGCTGCCTTTCTTTCCCCAGCCTTACTACTATATATGCCATATTGTCATGTTGCATATTCTATTTGGTTCATGCAAATTGGAAACTGTATTTGCAGTCAGTCTGGACCTGCAGGTGCTAGTCAGAGTATTCCTTAAATCCTCACTGCATTGCACAGGTTCTATATGCTATTGCTGCTTCTGCACTCCTTGCTCAGTCTGGGTAAATGCAATAAACTGTTGTTATGCTCCCACCCCTCACCACGAGCGCTCCTCTTGTGCCTTTATTTACAGTAGTTTTCAGGATCATTTGCCTTTGCTGTCTTAAAGGGACGTATTTCTTTGTCTCCGTGTTATCATTTCTCCTGGGTCGGATTGCTGTTTTGTATGTTCTGGAGCCGCCTGAAATTGTCTTGCTTTTGTCCATTAACTATTAACTCTGGCTTTAAAACCACCAAAGCAAGGTTTTAATTTTTTTTTAGTAGAAATGCGCCAGTTGGTCTTTTTCCAGAAATGCCTGAGTCCCATCCGGCTGCCCCCACCTTAAAGCTCAGCTGCTTGGGCTGTGCCCTATTTTTGGAGTTCACTATGAATTAAGGGCTAGGTAGTGCTAATGAAAGTGAAACAGTGAAAAAAGAGCTAAAAGGGATGGTGGAAAGGGGCCTCGGAATGCAGCGGAAAGGTTGGCACTTGAACAGTTGTACAAAGGGTATGCTGTTTTTCCTAAAGACAAGGTACTGTGTCTACAGCTGTAATTTGACACATTTTTCTCTTTGGCACGACAGCCACAGGCTGGTGTACATCGAGGCTCAAAACAACACCGTATGGAGCAGCTCAGTGTCAGTCAGCTGGTGTGAGCAATGTTGTCTTCATAAGCCTTGCATCGAGTTCTGTTTGATTCCCTGTGGCAATCTTTAGAAGATGAAATTTAATTGATGTTTGAAACTCATTTTCTATCATTTCTCTAATGCAAGTCTACATACAGGCACCATAACTAATTTGTGGCAGTAATCAAACAGAGAATCAGATGTTTTTGAATCCTTATTTGTAACCAAGATAAAAAATGGATAGTTAACAAATACGTTTATAAAATCAAGTGCAGCGAATCTCAAATGCTTTAGCAGTGCATCTGAAGGTCAAATGTTTCTAATCAGTGCGTACCTATTTAGCTACTGATGTGTACGACAGCCAATTCAAATCTTTGTTGGAGGAAGCTTTGAGCAGTATCGGAAACGTAACAGCTTTTCCTGGGAAGTCAAAGCTTTGGGAGCGCAGTCGGCTCCTTACTGAAGCTGCCCCTTGGTGGCGTGAGTGATCCACTGGAGCGCAGGTACAGCCCTGACAGTTGCTTGAAATTATTTTTAAAGCAAAATAATAAAGACATGTCCTCATAATTGTCCTTTATTGGGTGCTACTGGTGTCATGGCTACACCTTCACATAGTGTTTGCTGGGATGCAGCTGTGTTATACTGCCTTCAAGCCAGAACTATCATGTTATAATTAATGAGAGACAGCTACTTAAAAACAGCATATTCCTGGCATTCGCCAGGGCAAATCTGATACAAGCTGAGCCTTAACAAATATAGGGTCATAGTATCATTTAGGTTGGAAAAGATCCTCAAGATCATCAAGTCAAACCACCAACATAACATTACCAAGCCCGTCACTAAACCGTGTCCCTTTGTGCCACATCCACATGTCTCTTAAATACCTCCAGGCATGGTGATTCCACCACTTCCCTTGGGCAGCCCTTGCCAATGCCTGATCACCCTTTCCATAAAGAAATTCTTCCTAATGTCCCATCTAAACCTCCCCTGTGGCAACCTGAGGTCGCTTCCTTACATCCTATCACTTGTCACCTGAAAAAATGGTGGACTCATTTTTCCCTTTCAGTCCTTTCTGGCTTTCTGTGTTTTAATCTTTGTTTAGTTTTTCAGACACTATCTCTTGTTCATCAGCAGGAAAAGGGGCTTTGTTTTCTGTCTAACCCAGAAGTGGATTGTGGCGGAATGTGCTCTGCTTTGAGCTGGAAGAAAGTGTTGAACAGCAGCCCTTTGATCTTAATCTTTTCATATTTAGTAAAGAAAGAAAATGAATTCTGTGAATCTCTGCAGTTCTTTTGCAGTTATACTTCCTATTTAGGTGTTAGATTCATTCCTGTCTAGTTTAAGCACACATAAAAGGATGTTTGTATCCTGCACTTGACCATGGTAGAAGGTGGTAACGTTATGCTCTGTGTTTAGGTGTTTATTCTGCTCCATTCAGTATTACTAAATCTAATGGCAAAATCCTCCATCTGTAGGCAGAGAGTGAGTGGGGAGAGGAAATAAAAAAGAAGGGGAAGTCAAAGGAGAAAAGCCTGGAGAGATCTTCTGCATTTAGCTCCTCACAGCCACTGAGCACTTGTGTGGGCAGCTACTGCTCTTCTAAGCCAGGTGGAAGAAATGGCAAGTGCAGTGAAGAAAATCCAGTGAAGGAAGTCAACAAAGTATGGTCTGGACTGGATTTAGTAGCAGCTAGAAGAGTTTCTCCTGAGCTTGCAGGAAAATGTTCCCAGAGCACCCAGGCAGCTGAGGCTGGAAGCAGATCTCTCGTGATGCTGTCAGCAATGGCAGGGAAACCCCCATGTGCCTCTCTGCACCTGTAGGCACAGCACACGCTCGAGTGGTTGGCACTTGTAACATGCACAACAGCACCTCACTGTATGATTGCTAAGATGCGTATGGGGTTGCAAAGATAGGGACACAAAGTAAAAGTCTCTTTGTAAGATTGAATGAACATACTGTACAAAAAATTGAGCCAATACCTCAATCACCTACTGTCCTATTTTTACTATTTAATCCTATTCACACCCCTAAGATATCTCTGGATATTCCATTGCCCAAGATGAACTCAAAGATGAGATGAACATATTTTTTTTTCTTATTTGCTGCTTCAGCAACACAGGCCTGAAATATTGGAAGCAGCAATTCCACAAAAAGCAGTGATTGCACTCACGTCCTAGCTACAGAGCTAGTAAAACTCGTCTTTAGTTTTCTGAGGTTACATACTTGGAGTAAAACCGTCTCCACTTCATTTAAATTTAATCAAGACCAGGAAATAAAAATGTCATCATCGGTATTTCACAGGCCAGAGTTCAGCCTTTCCTAGAGGAGACGTTATATGTAATAAAAGGCAAAGGAGAGTGAATTCGGGCAAAAATTATAAAAAACATGGGACCCCTCCAAGTCTCCTTTGGTTCAGCTACGGACTGCAGAAGGTTTCTCACTGAAGCATTTGACATCGTAATGTGACCATGCACTGGATGAAAGAAGAGGAATATCGCCTTTTAAGAGTTAATATTTTCAGACTCTTCCTCCCCAAACTAAATTCGATACTGCATTTTCAGCAACAAAACTGCAGGCCACTTGGATTAGCTGAAGCAGGGTAAGCCTTTTAATGTCACATGAAAAAAATACCAGGGAATCTGGGAATGAGTTAGTGTTAATGCTTTACTAGGGTTGCATGTCCTCAGATAATTGTAGACAAAGCTTCCCATGTTCTTTCGGGCTGAGCTGAGATGCCAAGTATACAGAACTGGAAGCCGTCTATCAGGATGGTTTTTTCTTTTTATTTGCTTGATACAGACAGCAGAGACAAAATACCACAAATGCCTGAAATCCTTATGACCTTCCACTGCAAACTGCAAACTTTGTCCGATGAACTCAAATTTCTATTTACTCTGTCAACACTGTCTCCATGCTGCTGCTTTTTCTTCGTCTTCCCAGTTTATCGTGCACTGGGAGACAGCTTCACAGGCACTGGGCAGGAGGGGGAGCCTGAGCACATTCCAAATCCTCTGCAGGTTCAAAATACTAAATCTCTGTACTGTGAATGGCTTAAAAATACCTGTAGTGCAAGCAAAGCTGCATGAAACATGAGAGCAAGTATTCTGCAGCCATCAGCTGGCATGGCTCACATTCCCACGTTGTGTGCTGATGCCATGGTGCTGCCTAGCTGGCCCCATTTACACCGTCTCCCATTTATGCCAGAAGTACTCAAGCTACTAAGGAGTAAATGGTCCAGAAATGTGTTCAGTAAACTCCTGCGTCAGCTTCTCAACTAAAATATCCGTGATTTCAGCATTGTGCTCTTGTATTCCTCCACTCCTGGTAAAGCATGAGCTAGACTGCTGCAGGGAGCAAGTACAGGAGGGATTTTAGCTGTATAAAGTAGAAAGTGTTCATATGGAGTACTGCTATGAACTATAATATTGGACACTGTTTATGTATTGCAATTTAGAAGAGATAAAGATATCCTTAACCTATTACTTAAATAAAACCCAACAGCTGCTTTGAACTCCTTTGAAACTAAAGAGAAAGTTGAAGTGTATAGCAAGTATTTTAGCTGAAGGTTCACTTACCAACCTGATATATTTGTGAGCTAACTACTGACTGAATAATCCTTCCAGCTGTATTTCAAGTTTTACTTTGTACTGTGGTAGCATTCTCTGAACTTTGCAAGACAAAATTCTTACATCTGAACCCTCTGGGTCTAGAAAACAGGACAAAAATGTGACATTTCTGGAGAGACTCCTGCACAGAAAATGCATTGGTGTTTCCTAAAGAAACTCAGTGAGTCCACAAGGAATTGTTGCATTGACAAATCATGCTAATGAGGCTTTTGAAAGAAGGAGATATGCTTAGTGCTACTTATCTCTGGACATAGAGGCTATGGGAAAACATGTGGAATACATTTGCAACGTGATGACTGCAGCTATGTGTTCTATATGTTGCCATTGCTGAACTATCTGTTATCAAACCACACACTTCAGCACATAGCCAGGATTTATGCTTGCTGCAAAGCCCGTTAAAAGACTTGCTGTTTCCCAAATCAGACAGACATGTTGCCTTCTGTAACTCACTGTTATCAGGATAAAAATCTGCCTTTTTTCAGCCTAAGCCCATTGATTTGCCCGAATCTCCTCACATTGCAAAGAGGCTACAAAACGCTAATGGCAAGCTCATCTCCGCAGAACAGAAGTGAGCTTGTCCATGTTTGCACGTGTGAGGTGGGCTGGGGAGCCAGGGACTGGAGCAGCAGGGAATTTTCAGAGCAGCAGGTCCTGTGGGGCTCTGCTTTGCACAGCCTGGGGTCATAAACATGTCATCATGGTTGCTAACAGCAAGCAGGAGGTATCTGCGGAATAGCCCCAAATGGAATAATTTGTGGAGGCAAGTTCATCTCGTCATTTTTCTGTGTTCACAGTACCAGAGCTTTTTGTGTCAGTTATCACTGCTAAAGCCCAAAAGAAGCCCCTCTTCTTCAAAACGCAGACAAAAGCAACCCTTGGGTATATGCACAATAATGTTCGGATTAGTTAAAGAAACCACATTTGCCAATAGGAAAAGAGAAGTAAATTTCAAAGCTATTGAATAACACTGCTGTGCTTGGAAGGGAGTTTTTCTTTTGCAATTCCCATTTAATTTCCTCCCTTCAGAACTGCTGGGAGGAATCTGAAGCTAGGTTTTCCAGAGTGACTAAAGGAGTTGGGCCACTGACTTCTGTTGAAAAATCATTGGACCTGGAAATGTAAGATAACATTTTCATGAACGATTTGAGGTTTAAATTCCTTGAAACTCTCTAGGACTTCCAACTCTCCAAGTCAGACAGGGAAAAGAATGATTAGCAAACTAATCCCTCTTAGCACATATGTGGAGATTGCATGGAGGAACGTAGGGCACAAGAAAATGAGGAGAAATCTGAGGACGGAGAAGAATACAATGTTCATAAGATTTAAACACAGAAGCATAAAAGGCAACAGGAGAAAGGACAGAGGGAAAAGATATCAAAATATACAAACTGAGATATGACTTTCAATCACTCAGATTTTCCTTTGATTTCAAGATCAGACCTCAGTAAGACCACATAAAATTGAATAACTTCATCACCTGACTCAGTGCCTACAAATTCAGCATAATACATTTCTTCATTCTCCTTCTTGATCAGATTATAAAGTGTCTGAAGTTCAACTAAACTATGCATTCTGGTAACCTTTCAGAATAGTTTCATTTTCTTCATTTCAGTTGTCTTTTTTCAATTTAAAAATATTATTCACAAATACCGCATTTGGATGGATAGTGACTACCATGACACTGTGTAGAAAACCAAAGCAATTTGAAGTGAGCTAGACATTCTGAGTACATTTTTAAAATACCTTATTGCTTAAATAAAATAAACTTAAATCCCTTAGTCTAGCAATTACTTTCAGATGTCTGATTGTTTATTTTTGAAGAACTATCATATCAACCATTCAGAACTGATGAGCCCTAGTTTGATATGTTCACAAGCTTTCTCTAACATCTGCTCCCTGCCTTACATTGGGAACTATGTACTCATCTTCATTGTCTCTTGTATTCATCTTAATTTTGCTGTATTTTATTTTATTGGAGGAAAAACTTAGCAGAGCTGTTTGTGGCAGGGTTTAGTTACAGGAAACCCGAAAGCTAAGCCCCAGTTTCAGCTGAGACAATTAGACTGTTGATTTTGGTAGGAGCTCAGGACTTCTATTGGACCCAAATGCCTTTCAAGTCTAATTGCCAGTTGATGCTCAAGTTTGAAAATTTTCTGTATTCTCGCTACAGATCTGGGGCTTTGTTTCCTTTTAATTTGAGGGATATTTCTATCCAGATCTGAATGTTTTGCTGAAATTCTTCTCTATTCACTGGAATAGATTAAAAAGAAAAAAGAAGGAAATAACGTTTTCCAGAACTTTCAACCTTTCTCTAGTTCTCTCTCTCTCATTTGTTTTTCTTAATTCTCTGTGCCTTGATATTTCTGTGTTGTAGAGGACAGTATTTTCTTTTTCTGAAACCAATTTTGCCGTGCATGAAAAGTAGAAGGTACTGATTTGCAATGACCAAATTAACCATTGCTTTTTACTGCCTGGTACATATATTTAGTAGCCCGTATTCCTATTTCACCAGCTGTAGGTGGAAGACTCTGACGTAGTGAACAAATGATACATTTTTAAAAGTGATCAATATTATAATATAATGCTGGATAATCTCTCTCAAAAGCTTTGAAGTAATTACTAATAAAAAGCAGTGTTCTCACAGAATGTTTTAATCAGCTGCTGTATAACCCTCACCAAGTTATCAAAATCTAGCGCTGTTCTTGGATGGATGTTTTATTGCTAGGTGGATTGGACTCTAAAACTTTCTTATAGATGCTCTGGGACAATTTAAATACTAGCAGGAAAGTATTTTATACTCTTTAACATTTGTGGGCTGGGGCTTTGGGCTGTATGATTTCTTTTTTTTCTTCTTTTTTCTTTTTTTATGTGTTACACCAGTTTAGCACCTTGCCTAGGGCTGGTCCCAGCATCCTCACCACATGGTGTGGGTCCCATGGCCTGCTCCAAGACCTGGCAGGCACCGGGCATCGTATGACCTGGCCCTGGGCCAGCCCACCCCAGTGCCTGGAGAGGCAGTGTTTGTATGGACCCAGGCGTTTCCTTTCAGACATGTCCTGCAAGATTCCTCTGCAAGATAGACACACGATGGAACGAGGCGCTCATCTTCCCAAAGAGGCATTCAGAAAGTCTGAGTAACTTTTGTGATTAATTCTTAACATTTGGATGCTTTTAATTAGCCATCTAGAAACCAAAACAGAGTGCAGGACACTACTGCAATGTAGCTTGTTAAGCAATAATGCATTTTTTCTTCCAGAAGTCACACTTGATAACAAACAATAGTCATAGGCTTAAGATGACTGTGGATACTATGAGCTAATGTCTAGTTGTCAGAAACTTTTCCATTAGGGCTTAAAATGATGTTTAACATATTCCTCCCATTACTGAGCTAAACTACACATTGTATTAAACATGGATTTCCAAATGAATGTTACTGCTGTTAGTCTTCACATACACATACGTATGGTTGCAGACACGTGTATGTACGTATTTTGGATATAAAAAGTACACCAGTAGCATAGTTCACTCTGTTCCCGGGACGGAATGTTTTTTGCCATCATCTTTTAATTAAACCCATCCTTAATCTTAAACTGACTGTAAAATAGATTTTAAACAAAGTTCTTTAAACACAAAATGCCAAAATTACATGTTCTTTCCTATTAAACTTCAGAGAATGTCTGAAAGAGTAGGTCTTTTAATTATCTAAAAAAAAATATGCTGCTGAGGATAATCACCAAAATATGCGTACCATATATTTTTCTACTTAAAATTCAAAACCTTTGGTTTACAGCAAACATTTGAGCAATTTATCAAATCCTACTTCATGCTAGCTTTAAGACAACTTCAGTTTTAAGCCTTTGCACTTTGGTTTTGGCATTATGCATAACTCATTCAGCATTTCAAAGCTGGATATACTTACATTCAGATTTCAGGAAAGGGCAGAAGGACAGGTTGTTTGCTTTTCACTGTATGAGACCTAGATTTCCTGTTTGTGTAAGGCCCGTTGTTATTTTGTTGATTTTGGGATGGTCCCTAGAGGGAAAAGAAAGCTTATAAGAAATGTAGGAGCACACTGGCCTTCTTTTGCAGAAATATTGAGGAATTTAGCCTGAGATTTTACACACAGCGGCTTAACATGGTCTCTTAATTCCATATTCAGACTTCTTATTCAAGATCTGCTGTTCAGAAGTATGACAACCTGGCAGCTCATTCACTTTAGCAATCTTTTAAATGCTTGCAAAAACTGATGTAGCAATTTGAATATAGAATGAAAATCCTAATGTTTGATATTTTTGTTGGCAATCCTGTAATAAATCAAAGCTTGGGTCTGGATTTCAGGAAAAGTTCCTTGAGTCTAGTTTCCACCCTTCTGGAGAGATACCATGTACCTTTTCAGATTATTAGGTACAAAATTATCCGTTTGAAGGACTGCTGAAAAACATTTACTTATTCTCATCTTTCTCCATGTGCGTTTCTCCCACAAAAAATGTACATACAAATAGCGTCTTGCAATCACTGGTCCCTGAGAGGCTTGGACTGATAGGAAGTGCTTGGAACTGCCATACACACTCCTAAGCATCACTGTACTCACAATGTGAAGGTGTTAACAGGAGGAGCCACAGGCAATGCTAGCACCCTACATAAATATAAATAATGCCTATTGTTTTATAGACTAATCACTCTCACACAACCACTACCAAGTCATAGGTACTTCACCCAACCACATCCTGGTGGCATGGCTGGGAAGACAATGATTTGATGGACTCAGCCTCCACCGCCACCACCAGGATTTGGTCTGAAGCACGAATTCTGGAGATGGTGTGCTTCTACTGGTGTTTGAGTACGTACATGAGTGCTTTGCTGGATCAGGACTAGAGAGAGCCCAGTGCTTGTTCATGTAGTCCTGCCCTGTGCTCCTGACAGCATGCTCCTTTTGCCACTCAATGTCCATCATGCGCTAACACCCAGACAACTAGAAAAAGAGCTCTTTGATAAGCAGGGTAGTGCTTTTCACATGCTGATTGGCCTTGTGGTTGAAATTTTAGGTATTTGGCCTAAGATCTTCCTGGCCTGTGTTTTGCCTCTCCGATGTCACTGGTTTCCCTAGTAGTCAGAGTAGCTCCAGAGAGCCACATATCCAAAGGTCTCTCTCAATTTACTTGAAGCATTTTATCATCCAGGACAAAATGAAAACTCAAGAGTAGAAGCTCTTAATCTTTCTGCAGCTGAACTCCCATAGTGCTGCCCGCCCCAGGACTTGGTGTGCTCCAGGAGTTGAGCCCCAGGTGTGTGGCGTTCACCACATCGGATATTCCGTTCGTGAACTGTCACCCTGTTTGAAAGGACTACTCCTAGTCCCCGACCATCTTGACGCATGCACACATCAATATGATGAGTGGCAAAATGGCGTTTATTGCGTCGTTACAATGTCTTATATATGCTCCTTATCACCTTGTTAGCTTCGTCTACGCCCACAGGTGCTAGGCAGGGGAGGTCCTAACATGTCACATCCCGTACTTTCGGTCGCCGACTACTACACAGGTGGCCCAGCCACCACCAACCTGTGTTAACCTTAGAAGGAGAGAGCATCTGGCAAGGGAAGACAGTCAAGAAGCAACACTGAATTTACAAGGGAAACCTGCAGGTAGCTCAACTGCTTTACCTCAGATTTATTCCACCCCCGTTGACCTGGATGAAGAAATGTGCATCTGGCATCTTTCCTGAGAGAATTCTACAGCCTGGAGAGCAGAAATTGCCAGTTTCATTGCCATTTGCTTCCTAGTTTTATGAACAGTAACTTTTAATAGTTTATCTTGCCAAACAGGCCTTCTCCTTTAAGCAATGATTCGGTAACCCAGACCACATCTATAGCCATTCATCACTTTCAGAGATGACTCTGTGCTCCAAAGTTCGGCTCTGGATATGAACTTCTCCACAGCTTGCAGGTGTTTAGATTTAGGGCTTTGGCTCAGCTTCTTGCATGGATGAAGGAAAGTCATGAATTCGGAGGCAGCTTTTAATAGTTAACAAAGTGGAGAGCTGCCAGACTGGAGGGGATGGCAAGTTACTTTGCCTGTGCCTGAGGAGAGAGGGATTAGGCGTTTCAGCCGAGCAGCTCATTCCTGCTTGCAATTTGTACCATCCATGTTGCTGTTACTGCCTTTGTGGGATTAGAGGGCGGCTGAAGGAGTGCCAGCGTGTACCAGCGGGTCCCAGTACAGTAGCAGTCACACCTGCCCTTTCTGCCTCCAGGAGAGGCAGGATTTCTCTGGCTTTCTGCCTTGCTCCCATCCTAATTCCTCCAAACCTGTACCAACCCCTCCTTGACAATCAAGAAGCTACAGAAGAATGCATAGGAGGTGATGGTGGAGAGAGCAGGAGTGAGGGGAGGGTCTCTGGGTCCCATCCAGGAGGAGAAGGAAGAAGTGGTCCCCAGGATAAAAAGCAACTCTGGGAGCAGAAGAAGTGTCCTACCCTCTCACATCTTCCTCACACAGTGTCCACCCTTGGTCCTCAAAAAGCCCTTGTAACATCACTGATAGTCCCCACCTTTCCCTCTCACGTGCCTTTCTTCATTCCATGCCACCACTGCTGCCCTTGCCTTTCTTGTCTGCTCCAGGGACATCCTTGGCCAGTGCAAGCAGTTGGATTTTGCGTAACCAACAAAAAGCCAAATTCTGGCTCTTGCTGTTTTTTCTGAGAGAAACTTCTGGCCTCTTCGAGGTATTGTTCTCTATGAACTCTTCCAATATTATTATTATCCAGCTCTTCATGTCCTGAGACCAATGACTACACGTGCATTCTTCTACTTAACTTCTTTCAGAACTGAAAGCTTATTATGATGCAATGAGTATTTTTTAACCCAGAGAATTAATCTCATGAAAGGTCTACTGCATGCCCTGTCTCCCCTCTGTTATTCAGTCATGTGGAGATCCTGATATATAGACTAGGGCTGCATGGAGATGTTACAAGTAGAAAGCCAGTGTTGGAGAGAGTAAAGCAACACGAGGCAGTCATTTTTGATCTGGAGAAAAGAGGGCCTGTTAGGGCTTCCTGGAGAAGCAAGAGGAGAAGGGAATATGAAAAGAATGAGAGAAATCATGCCTAAGAGGAAACTTAAGCATTAGATTTCCTGATTGGTACAGCTGCATTTCATCGCTCTGCTAAGAACCCTTTAGTACTAATCTGTAGCTGAAAGGAGAGTGGAGGATTTGTTTCCAGCATACAAAATCTTTAAATATAGGAGATGGCATGCATTCTCCTTTCTCTCCCACTTTGTTGGCCGCAGGTCTTAGCCACGTGTGGAAAACAGCATTTGTGTTTTCAACGCAAGTGCAGAAAGGCAACAGTAGAAAGGTAGAACATCATTGTAATCTCTTTAACACAAAAACAGCATGACCCCTAGTTCAGTTATATAAATACAAACTCTATTTTAAGCGTAGACCTGGTTCCTCTGATTCAATATTCAGCCCAAATGCAAATGACTTTTGTGGAATGAGGTTTGCAATGAACTGGATCTATTTAGTAAAGTATTTCGGTCTGGTTTGGTGAAAGAAAGAGGAATCTGGTCAATTGCTGCAAATGCTTCTGTAGCAGAATTGCAGCTGTACTCATTGTTTGGGGTATTTTCTACTGAATTTTTAAAATTTTTGTGAGAGAGAACTATCGTGGAATAGAAGGCTGGGTCTGGAGCAAAGTCACAGGAATGTGTACACATAATTATGGCTTCTGAAAGTAGCACACTACGCAAGATTTCCTAAACAGTACCAGAAAATGTTGACATCCTGGAACTGACATTTGCAATTTCAAATAGCAGCTTTCCAGGCATAATTAGTGTCCTTGTAAATGTTTCAGTATCACATTTGGGACTCACTTTGGACACGCCAGTGCACAAAGTCTACATGTATATTGTTTTGCCATTTATTGTTTCCTTTTCCAGTGCTCCAGGGACCGACAGCTGTGATTTTTAAAGCTGGGAAGTACTAAATTGAAATAGTGTGTTTTAAAGTATTTACTATGTTTAATTACAGTACATAAAAGTTGCTTTTATTTATAATTCACCGTTTTCTGCTGCCATTGTTCTTTTTTTGTTTGTTTTGTTTAAAACACCTTTGATTCCATCCTCCCTTATTCAAAGTACACAAACACTTTTACAAAACCAGAGCTTTCCTCTAGACACGCACTAATGTACAGTTGAGGATATGAGAATTACTTATGACAGATGAGTCACATTAATATTTTGTTCTAAGCCATGAGAAAAATGAGACACAAGGGTAGGAATCAGAACAGATCAAAACCTTTGGTGTTTTGTGATCCAAAACCACAGCCATCTACTGAGGTGCAAAATGTTCTTTTTTCACATAAAGTGTGAGAAAAACACAAAGAGTTTTGTACTGCAGATGCTGGCGGCACACAATGTTGCAATTATTCTCAATATTTTGAGATGCTTGAATCAAAACCAAGATTTTAAGCAACACTGAGGTAAAAATATTTTTATATTTCTCCAGTGAAGAAAAAATATTGTGTTTGCCACAACTGCTTCAGAAACGAGATGCCAAATTTCTACCAGTGACTGATTATAAAAACAAAAAGTGGAATGTCATGGCATCTGCTCTCTTGAATCACTTTTGTCATCCTAACTCCTGTTGGGTTTATCAGACTTCTGTGCTGTTAGAAAAATCTTGGCTGTTCTGTTCTTGGAAAAGGATTGTTCTAATTGCCTTTTCCCGCGACTTTCCTACTACAATGCACGTGGCTGATTTAGGCTGGGTATGGGGCACGATCTTGCTTCCTACTTAGAAGATGGTAGATAGGGTACATTCTCAGTACTTTCCACTGGCTATTAGACTTAAGAAGAAACATGGATCACCGCATCTGAAGTGATCAGGTGATTTTGTCTGTAATTTGAGTCACCACTAGGTGAACCAAGTCTTCTGTTCTTAAAAGCTCCTCCTTCATTCCCTCTTTCTGACCTGGTACTCGTGGGCAGCTGAAGGCAGCAGGATGCTGGTGTTCATAGAATCACAGAATAGAATCATAGAATCACCAAGGTTGGAAAAGACCTACAAGATCATCCAGTCCAACCATCCTCCTATCACCAATATTTCCCACTAAACCACATCCCTCAGTACATCGTCTAAACATTCCTTGAACACCTCCAAGGTCGGTGACTCCACCACCTCCCTGGGCAGCCTGTTCCAGCGCCTGACCACTCTTTTGGAGAAGTATTTCCTGTTCTGAGTGGGCTCTCCAGCATCCTCTAGCCTTGGGAAGGACCTGCTCCTTGCAGTGTCCCCTCTGCCCAGACACCTCCCTGAGGTGCACAGCAAGGACTTCAGGTGGGAAATGACAGAGGCTTTGGACTGCCATGCCCCAAACCAAAAAATACTTTGGCATGGGGGGATCCAAGCATGCGCATCACAGCTTGTATTTCTCTGACTGTGATAGCTTCAGTGCCACTGTTCGTGTGCTGTAAGCTTTGTAAAATGAATTACTCTGTAGGACTGGAGCTGGGCTGTGTTTCTCATCCTGAAAGTGACTGGGGTAGGTGAGTGCAAGCTCTGTTTGTGCCGTTTGTTTGCTCTTCCAACTGCTTTGGGGCCTTGTGCCTATCCAGTGCTGCCCGGCTCTGCCTGCCCTCTATGAGATAACACAAGGAGCTGCTCACGGTGCATACCTGGGCTGGGCCGGGCCACTTTCATGCCGCCTTCTCCTGCTGTGTGGGAGAGCTTAAGTACGGAAACTGAACACACAATTTGTGGAAAATCAACATGAAAGATTAAGGATTAGAATTTAAGAACTAAATGGGTGGTCTTATCCAGACAATTCCTGTGGACTCTATGGGAAGAAATACATGGCCGTATAATTAGGAACCAGCACAGTGCTTTGAATCTCTAGCTGCAGAAGTACTACCTTAAGCCAATGAAATCACGGTCTCCGTTTTCTCCAACTTTAATTTGTCTAAGGAATTTTTCTACCTTCTTAATTAATGCCCTATTTCAGATTCGTTCTGATATGGAACACATTTCTATTGTTGAATGTCGGTAACTTGATTCTTTGCGATTAAACTATTAGAGGCTATTGGGGTATGATTACAACTTGCATACAAATAGGTATAGATGTTGCACTTTTGTTTAGTCCATGAAAAAACAGTGTTTCAGTTTCTGCTTGCCAGGTGGTGTGAGCTATTTGCACTGAGGTCAAGGTAGATACTGGGTTATGGCAGGTGATTTCTTTACTGCTATTGGGAGTATCACAAGACGTGCTTTTGGTTAGTAGCGGTTTGTAACAGTGATAAGTTTCTCAGGCTTTTCAGCCAAAGTAATTCCTACAAAACCGCCTCCCCAGAAAAGGTTTGTATGAGCATGCTGAACTACTATTATAGAGTAGGTGGAAAGTGCCAGGGAGATTATAGGGAGATATTATTGGCCCAGACTGAAATTTTGCCAGGCCTCCAGGGCAGAATTAAGTATCACAGTGTGTTTCTCTCTGGTATGTTTCTACACCATGGACTTGGACAGAATTTCAAATTTATGATGAAATCTAAGCTCTGTTAAGACTACTGAATTTCTTTTTTGATTTTTTTTTTCTGATTTTAAAAAATACATGCAAAGATTTGCTCCTGCCAGCCAAGATCAGCTATTCTGGGAGAGGTACCTGTAAAAGGAAACGGAAGGTATAAAGGCCATTGTGTAATTTTAGTCAGGTTATTTATGCACGCCTCTTTTAAAAATAATAAAAAAAAAAAATCAGAAAAGTAAACTTTCTAGTTGTTGCTGCTGCCAATCTTAACAAACCAATTCTTTATCCATCCTGGAATTTTTATCAGTTTAGTCTCATGTTATACAGAAAAATGAAGTGAAATGCACTTTTTTGATATAATATAATAAAAAGTCAGAACACATAACTTGCTAGTATGGAGTGCAATGACTGATGTGTGTGGGGATAACAACAGATGTGCTTTACTCACCACAGCAGTAGGTAGTTTTCCTTGCCCTGATTGCATTAGCCAGTTCTTGTTGCTTTGTTCATTTGCTTGGCAGAGCCCCCTGAATCACACCATATCCTTTCATGTAATCTACCATAAAAGGCTGAGCTGCTGCTGTAAGGTCTGTGCTAACTTCCAAGTAGTATATTTGGAAAAATTCTCCCAAATATCTTAAATCTAATCACTATGAAATATCAGAGCAGAGAACAGCCTTAGCTGTCATCTGAATGCTCTGTATGGGCAGAAAAATAAACAAACAAAAAAGTAAATTCTGTCCTCCATTGCTGGTACCCAGGTAAGTGAATACTGGACGCTGCATCTTTGACCTTTGGCAAACAGTTACAGAATCATAGAATCGTTTGATTTGGAAGGGACCCTTAAAGGCCATCTCCCCTGCAAATGGTCCAACTCTCCTGCAATGAACAGGGACACCTACAGCTAGGTCAGGTGCTCAGAGCCCCATCCAGCCTGACCTTGAAAGTTTCCAGGGATGGGGCATCCAGGACCTCTCTGGGCAACCTGTTCCAGTACCTCACCACCCTTACTGTAAAAAATGTTTTCCTTATTTCCAGTCTGAATCTCCTCTCTTTTAGTTTGAAACCATTTTTCCTTGTCCTACCACAAGGTAAGGCTTGAAGGAGATGAGCTTTCCAAACAATTGCTATGCTAGTCTTATAGAATCTCACATCATAAAGTAAAGGAAAACTTTTCCATTTCAACTCTCTAGAGGGCTGATTTGATAAAGGAGCAAAACATGCATCTCATTTATTTTTGAGAGAAACTAAACTGGATTGCTCATGTACATCGTGTTATGTGCATGATTAGCTCCTTTGGTGAATCAGGGCCCTAAGCTGGTGGAAATGTCCCCATACTTAGCAGAGAGCAAAATATCAGTTACAGAAAAGCATATTTTTACTTTGTTCATCATCATTCTTTCTCTCGAGTAAAATCAAAACAATAAAGCATTTCTTAAACAGATGTGTATTTTCTATTCAGGTCGGGATGAGAAAATGAAAAGGAACGTATTAGTATTATTAATAAAAAAGTAGAAATGTTGTATTTGTGTATTTCATCATAAAGTGAGATGCTTTCAGACTCATAGAGGAAAGAGTACTGAGAATATATTTAAAATGCCACCCTTGTAAGTAAAATGCCTTTGCGGACTGCAATGTATGATGTCCTTTTCATCCCCCTCAGGGATTTGTGCTGTTTGTTGTTCACTCCTTTTAAGGCCAGATTTTAGGAGTTTCCCATTACAGGCAAGCAGGAGAATTCTTCTCTGTGCTAATATAGTACAGGATAAGCGCATGCCAGTGGCTTATTTGATCACTATCACAGTAGTACCTAAATATTCAGATATTTGTCTTCACAGTACCTTGTGAGATAGGAAGGGCCCCTGCTTTCTGTTTGCTGGTACCTGAAGAACAGACATGCCAAATCCTCTGTCCAATACTGATCTGGAGGAGTGTTAAAGACATAGGGCAGGTGAAAGAGGCGTTCCCTGCCTGTGTCAGTGGTCAACCACCTTTCTGTGGCAGTATGAATCCTTATCCAGAACCAGCAGCAAAAACATTGCCTCTGTATGAGCAATCTGCGACACATCCCAACTCCTGAATTGTGTTCTAGCTGAGGTGTGTTCTGCCATCCCAGCCAGATCTCATGTCCCCTGGACCCTTGCCTCCCTAGCCCCAAAAACATGGTCTGCATTTTTTCAAGCGCAGAATAATTTTTATCTTCAGATTGTCATTAGGTAATTAAAGCTTACAGTACACACTGTGCTTCTACCATGCCTGGAGTTTCTCTCTCAAAATTTCATCACGTATTTATAGAGGTGGTGTTTCTTGTTGAGAATGTACTAGACTCCCAGCTGCTATGCAGTGTAAATTCAGGACTGTAGTGACACAGCAGTTACAAGGTCAAATGTGCGACAAGTCAGAAATGGTGCGCAGATCTGTCATGCATGAGTACTGAAATAAACATTTCAAATACTATTAAATGTATTTAATTAATACAATGGGCTGATAAAAATGAGAGCATTCACTAATGAATTTAAGAAAGTATTGAAGGATTTCCTCAAGTATTTACACAAGAAGAGACAGCACAAGCACCACAAAATATGAGTACTTTGACTTAGATGAACTCCCACACATAGTGTAGGAACAGAAAGAACACTTCTGTGGAAATATATCTAAGCAGATATTCTGGAAACAAGTCAGCTCTATACAGCAACAGAAGTTCAGGTGTGGATGGATTCCTGAGACCATTCTATAGAGAATAAAAAGATGTGTTAATGCTAATTCTAAGTGAAAATATCTCTTCTGATTCTGGAATGATGAAGAGTGTGGAAAGTATAGATCTTGAAAACAGGTAGATTGTAAAATCTGGGCAATGGTCTGACCAGCACACTAGAAATAATCTTCTCAAGTATAAATCAGATATATCACTTTAAATTAATTGAGAACAAGTTCATTATGATGGTAGATCACTGATTTCATTTAAAATTTTCATAAATGTATGTAGGTTGCTCTGAAAGTAATGCCTCCTATTTTTTTCCGTGGAAACTACAACAGACACAAAGAGCACAATAACACTATTTGATAGAGCAAAGTCTCATCTACAAAACACTATTTTCAGCATAGGCACCACCATTAGTTGTGCATTTTCACCAGCGATGAACAAGCGCCTGCATGCTGCGCTCCTAAAAATCTGCATGGCCATCCAAAACATGGCTTGTCATTCATGTTGCTGTTGCCACTGCTGAAATGTACCACCCAACACCTCACTAGGCTCACATCCACTGTTTGGTCTCAACAGATGTCCAGCAATCGTTGAGAAATGTCAGTGGGTGCTGTTTTTTCTGCATGAAGGGATTCAGGTCCACCCCTTCGCTTCATCCGCATTTCCATGTCAGATGCCATTCTGTCAGACTGCCTCTCTGCTGCCGTCTGTCACAGGGCAACAACGTGTAAGGGACTACTGGTGGAAAGGTTCCACCTCTACTGCCCTACTACCAACATCCACCTCTGATGTCGTGGGCCAACGTAATAAAATAGGAAGCATTGCTTTTAGAGCAGCCCTTATAGAATGGAGTTTGATGTTGGCCTTTTCTGGAGGTGGTAAGAAGGATTTCAGTGGAGTGGGATGAGCTGGTTATGCCCAAAATATTCCCGTACTGGAGCTATCCAAATATGGCAATAGAACTTCACTGCTCTGAAGTTTGCACAGCAGACAGAACTAAAATCAAATTTGCTTGCACATGGGGAAGCAACTCCAGCAGTTAACCCTTCATTCTTTTATCCATGGTATTTTATTCTGAATTCACTTGAAATTGTGTGCTATATGGGTTATAAAACCATTTTCAGATAAGTTCCACCTTTCTTTAAGATGGCCTGAGAGTCAAAGTGATCTATATACATATTACTTCCAGAATGGTTTTACTATTACCTGTAGATAATTGATATGGCACGTATGGTAGAAAATAATTTAGGTGTTACATGTTACATTCTCCTCTTTAATATCTTCATTGATGACCTGGATGAGGGGATTGAGTGCACCCTCAGTAAGTTTGCAGATGACACCAAGCTTGGAGGAAGTATTGATCTGCTTGGGGATAGGAAGGCTCTGCAGAGCAATCTGGACAGGCTGGGTAGTTGGGCTGAGTCCAGTGGGATGACGTTCAACAAGACAAAGTGCTGGGTCCTGCACTTTGGCAACAACAACCCCAGGCAGTGCTACAGGCTTGGGGAAGAGTGGCTGGAAGAGTGTGTGGAAAAAATGGACCTGGGATTGTTAGTTGATGCTCGGCTGAACATGAGCCAGCAGTGTGCCCAGGTGGCCAAGAAGGCCAATGGCATCCTGGCTTGTATCAGAAATAGTGTTGCTAGCAGGAGCAGGGAGGCTATCGTCCCTCTGTACTTGGCACTGACAAGGCTGCACCTCGAGTACTGTGTTCAGTTTTGGGCCCCTCACTACAAGAAAGACATCAAGACCCTGGATTGTGTCCAGAGAAGGGCAATGAAACTAGTAAAGGGTCTGAAGCACAAATCTTATGGGGACTGGCTGAGGGAACTGGGATTATTTAGTCTGGAGAAGAGGAGGCTCAGGGGAGACCTTATCGCTCTCTACAACTATCCAAAAGGAAGTTGTGGCGAGGTGGGTGTCAGCCTCTTCTCCTGAGTAAGTAGTGACAGGACTGGAGGGAGTAGCCTCAAGTTGTAGCAGGGAGATTCAGACTGGATGTTGAGAAAAATTTCTTCTCTGAAAGAGCGGTCAGGTACTAGAATGAGCTGCTCAGGGGCATGGTTGAGTCACTGTCCCTGGAGGTGTTCAAGAAATGTTTAGATGTGGTACTAAGGGACATGGTTTAGTGGGGAAATGTTGGTGGTAGGTGGGTGGCTGGACTGGATAATCTTGCAGGTCTTTTCCAATCTTGGTGATTCTATGATTCTGTGATTCTATGTTGTAGAAAATAACTGTCCTCTTTTTCCATGCCTTAAACTATTGAAAATTTAACAGACTGGTACCTTCACTGGTATCCAAATCATTGGGAGGTAGACAATTCCGAGGGACTTAACTACTGTTATGTATTTTATATGGAATGACCATATATGGATACCATGTTTGAAAGTGGTAGAATAAACCTACATGGGAGCACAGAATTAAAATATTTGCCTTTTGGAAACTGGAAAAATACCAGCCCTTTCTTCCTTCAAGAACTGATGGATGCAAATGAAAATGTAAAACAGCTTATCTTCCACAGCAGCTGGTTAATGCCTTTAGTTTCTTAGCCAATAACAGTACAAGGCTGACAAGGATAAGTTTTGTCTGGCAAATATTTTTAAAAATATTTCAAATTTTAGCAGGATAGCTGGCTGGTTGATTAGATACCTGAGAGTTTAAAACATTTGGTTATGAAGCAATAAAACAAAATATGTGGTTGTTTTAATTTAAAATTTGACTTAAATAGGATGAGGTCTGATGGAGGAAGATGGGCCAAATTGCAAATCTGGCTGATGGGTGTAACTGTGCTAGAGATCAAAGCTAATAACAGAATTACACATCTATTAACATCCTGTTTGTATATCAGTATTTCCAAGTGAACTTTTAGGGGGGAAAGAAGCTTAAAATTTCTGAATGTAATGAGATGAGTCTGACAAAGGATGGGGATAATTAGATAGGTTTTGACTCCCAAAAATGACAAGAGAAGACAATTTTTTTGTTATATGGAGAAAGATAGAAAGACAACACTGTGGGTTGCTTTTCCCCAAAGATGAAGTCTTCATTACTTAGATATATGAATTCTTGTGTGGGTCACCAGTTCAGTGAGCACAATTCTCTCTAGCAGAGGATGTGAAACAGGATGGTTTTTAGAATTAATTTTTCACCTATATGATAGATCCTATTCCGAGACTGAAAAAAGGGGCAAATTGGGCAAACATGTGGAGTTAACAGTTTAATAACACATGAAAACTAATAATTAGAGGAAGGATCCACCTTCCACAGATATTGTATAAGCAGGTGAGCAAGCGTTTTAGCAGCTTTTTGCTAATGTTTCTCCATCTGCTAAAGGATAATACCTCATGGTGGAAGCTGGAAGAAATTAATTAATGTGTAGTTATCTACAGCTCTAGGGTTGGAAGCTGAACTAGGAGTCCAAAATGCTTGTTAGCATTATTAATTCTATACCTAGATGATTTGCTCGGATTTGCAACATGCCAGCCTACGATGTGATCGCATGCAACATAGCACTGGGCAGCCCACCAAATGAGAAGATGAGTGGCATAACGAATAGTTCTAATTAGCAGATGCTTTGGTAGATCCACCAAGGTTTTGTTGCAACCCTTAGGCCATATAAACTACAAATCAGCTTTGATTTATTACTTGGTTAGCTCCAAAGCCACTAAGAGAGAGAGAGCGAGAGCCTGGAAAGGAGCAAGGAACTCATTCCAGCAGTGTGCAACCTCATTTGGGTAGATGTCACAACCTCCACCTTGAACTGAAAGATCAGTATGAGCCGGCAGAAAACAAGTTTTTAATATACTGGATAATAAAGAAAATTATGTACTTGGAACTGCCAGCAAAGACACCTGATAGTAACTGGCATTAAAGGCAATGGCACCTGCTAGACACATGGAGTGAGGTGAAATTCAATCCTTATTGAAGTCAAGGGAAGGTTTGCTGTTGACTTTAAACAGGCCAGAAACTCCCCTACAATGATTAATGATTTGTAAGTGTATCTAAAAGATTTTGGGTAGTTTATGAAAACTTTAAATACAGGCAGCTCTCCCTGGACACCTAATGGAATGCTGAGATGCTGAAGGAATATAATTGACGTAATAAATACCTAGTTGAAAAAATAAGATTGATCACAGCTTGGGCTAAGAATTAATTGATTCCAGAGTTTAATGTCTTCCCACATTTCAGTGCTTAGATGGTTCGTAACTTCTAGTAGTAGGACACTTTCCAAGATTCTGAGGCCGAGAAAGGATTCCTATACATTCACTATGCACAGAAAACAAGTTGCCCAACTCTTCTTTAAATTCGTGCAAATCGATGGCCTTCAATTGAGATCACTAATAATTTATCCTAAGCAAGCTCTGAGGAGATCTGGCTCTGTTTTTTGCTTATGCATTTTTCCCAGTGTCGCTTTCTTCCTCTTGTTTTTGTATTGCCAGTCTCCTGTAACCATCTGTATTTTTTTTCTTGAAATTTTATCAAAAACTGAAGCTTTTAATCACCTGCCAATAAAATATTTGCAGCCGAGTCTGCTAAAACATCCCAGCTTGTTCTCTAAAGGGAGAAAATTTGCATGCAGGTTTTTGAATATAAGAATGTTTCTGCTGAAATATTTTTTTCCCAGTAAAATTCCAGGGTGCTTGTTCTAGAGGCTGGTCTGACAGATGAACTTTCGCTAGTTGAAAAAGTTCAGACTGGTGGTGTGCTTCCAGAGCGTATATCACTAGTTCTACTTACAGACACACGAGGCTTTTATGCCAAGCCTGGGCAAGAGCCTGATACCTTGTTTCATACTGCTCACAGTGAGCCACTGACCTGCAGCATCAGGCAGTTAATCCAACCCTAACATACTATGAACCTCGGACAAGAAAACCATTGAGAAAGCACTACTGAACTGTTCCTACCTCTGCTGCCTGAATACGACTCTCTGGTTACCCTGGTGTGGTGTAACTTTTATCTTGGCAAAACATAATGGTCTGCCCTTAAGAATGCAAGCCGGAAAGGTTCAGGTGAGAGAGTCCTGAAACTCACTGCATGTAGACCTCATGTGGGTAGTACTGCACAGGAATAAGCAGGACTTGGATATTTAGGGGCACTTATGACGGCTGTTCAGTCTCCATATACAACTGCAGTTTGGTGATTACCAGTGATAGTTCGCAGATATTTTATTTAGGGTGGCTGTGCGTCAAGTGAGCTTTGTCATTCTGATCATGCTCATTAGGATTTTTTTTTTACTGTTTTATGTGTACTAATCAGTACCTGCTGTAGATCACATCCCTTGGAACTATACTTGAACCACAGAGAAGACCTTCCCTGGTCTGTGGTCTTTGCTGCAGTGATTCCTCAGGAAAACCAGAAGCTACCATCCCGTCACAGTGAATGTGTGGCATGTGCATGCACCGCTCCAGCTTCAGGTGCTGATGAAAAAAGACTGTGGACAATCTGCCTGTGCATAGGAAAACACAGTATGGTGTTTTGCAGTTCATAAAAAGGGACAGATGGATCCAGTAGCTTCTGTACCTCTCCCCTAGTGTAGTGGATGGTGGTGCATAGGTTTTAAAAGTTGACTGTGTTGTAAAGGAAAAGTGTAACTATAAACAGGTGTCACTTTGTGACACCCATTGCATTACACATACAGGTAGCACAGTTCCACCTGCTCGTTATCTGATGCAATCATGTCACATGTCATAATATCTTTTAAGTTTCAATAAGTACACTGTTTAATTTTTTTCCTGCTTTATAGTATTTTCTTCCTAAATCTACCTCTAGATCCTGTAATACTCTTAACATATCTGCAAATCTACTACAGTAGCTACTTTATTTAAATAACAAGACTTCCACTTTACTGAGGAATGAACCAACCTTTGTTGGCCGCAGTCTAGTAGGGTGCTTAATTCTGAAAAGGTTGCTCAAAACCCGGGCTAAACTATTGAAAGAATGTTTCAAAAAAATCAGAACTGAAGGTTTACTCTGTTGCAGAGCAAATAAACTAGCGCCACCTCTTCAAAGCAGACCTCATTGTTAATGGCTCTGAGGCAGCTGCTGCTTTCTCAGCAGAAATGCTTGTGATTCAGTTTGAAACAGTCCGCTGGCTTTTTTCAAATCAGTAGTGCTCTATGCGACCAAGAAAGCACTCTATGATATTTCAAGTCTCTCTTTACGGTAGAAAGTTATCAATATTACTGACGCTCTATTTTTATAGCAGATACCAGGATTTACATTGAACTCAGCCTACTAAGTTGAAAATCTTTGTTAAACAGGTCTTCTAGAAGGGCCGTCTCTTAAGAAGCTACTGAGAAAATCTATTGATTTTCCCATGCTATGATAATAATTGGGATTAGAAATCCTAGCATCTACTGCTAATCTTCCGAGATATTTCTTTGAACTAGCTTGCTTTGGCATTAGCTCTTAGTAGCAATGACACTGCACTTTTTCCAAAAACACATCTTCAGGAAATTTGGTCAGGAGGCTTAAAGGGTATGTACACCGCATTTGACAGCTTGCAAGATATCTGTCTTGTAGGGGAATATGATGTAGTCTGTTCTTCCACTTCTCTCCAGCATCTGGTTGTGTTGCAAGAACAAGCTGTCAGATTGCCAAGGAGAAGGGCACTACGGTTGCTGTGTAGTAAAGGCAGGCACACCTTAAGGATTTTGTGGCCTATGCATTGTAAGTGAAGGTAGATCCACAGAGAGCAAAGGATGAGCAAGGACACTTACCAAGCCAAAAAATTCCAATAGACGGTAAAAGACAGTTGGCTATGAAGCAATGGAGAGAAGAGTGCTGCAAAAACAGTACTTGCCTTAGAGGAAATGAAAAGAAGGGCACAGAGTGATCAGACAAGATGAGAAAATTTGGAATCTCTCAAGGAAAAGACTGGAAGTCTCACATCTGAAGGTGGGAAGAGCAGCTTCCTTGAAAACTATTGACTATTACTGACATGGGGATATTATCCCTGTTTGGCCTAGGTGATCTTAGGTGTGTTGCATTTCTGTACCTGACACATGGCTTCTCTCAGCCTGAGCAATTAGTCTCAGTGACTCTTACGAAAGAACTTCAGGAGTGAGCAAGAGCCTGTGTGAGCAAGAGCCACAAGATCAGGCCTGAAAGACTGTGAGCAGATAGCACTGAAACAAAGTTATCTAAAGGCGAAAATAGCACCCTGGAAGGAGTAGTAGCAGTGCTACATGGGAGCATGCCAAAAAACTACAGCTGGAAAAAATGAAATGATGTCCCTGTTCTCAACAAAATGATGTGCTTATGACAGCCAGTTTTGTACTAATGCTGCTCAAGAGCATGGCACTACAATGCTCAAGAACCAATAGTTTACAGCCATGAGAATTTCTAGGGTAAATATGAATAAATTTTGTTATTACCAGGAAAAACAGGAAAACAAAGGAAGACAGAAAATAATTTGCCTAAAGGTTCCCAGGAAGTCATTGGCAGTGCCAGGCTTTTGGTCTCATGACTTATTTTGCATAGCTCTGTGTGGAGGCAAATGTCTCTTTTCTCAGGCATGTTAAGAGCCCAACATCGTTCCCCCTTGGTGGAAAAGACCAAATCATATCATTTCATATTTAATTTTGCAACTTGGCTTAGTTCATGTTGAGACACTAAGTAACAAATTCCCACTTTGGTATCATTCAAATCTGTACTAAAAAGCTGAATCAAACTATTTTAATATAAAGTGTGGGTAAATGACTACAATAATATACATCAGTTTCCCAACGTTTATAAGAAGATACTATATATTATAATCCATTTCACTAAGTAATGCTATATATACTATGTAGGACATTCACTGTTGATGGTGCAGTAATTTGGAATTGTTATTCCTTTCCTAGTTTCCCAATAATTTTATTTAAATGATAAGAAAACCCTTAAACTTTAGTTCTATTTCTCAATCCTTTCCCAGAAATGAAAGCCTCCCTTTGAAGGGCTGGTGGTGTCAGATATTAGGGAGTTAAGCCATGTGTCCTTGCTTTAAAATTGTTAATGTCTATCTCATCTGCTCTCTCCTATCATCTTCAATTTGTCAACAGAATGTAGTAATATGTTTGATTCATTAGAGGTGGAAAAAGGATGGTGAAAGCAAGTAAATATGCCAGATATCAGTCAGTGAAACCCCACAAGTATTAAGTCACCTCAGTTTGTTTGTCTGGTAAAAGCTGGCCTCTTGTTGGGTGAACTGAGGCCAGCTTGATTCACCACCAGAATGTGAGTCTGGAACTGACATTGAATTCGCAGATGTGCATAAAAGAAATCCCCTGAGTTTTAAAATAATTGACTTAGGGGGAGGCAGGAAGAATTTAAACAATGTTGTTAAGTAGACTGAAGTTAATCAGTTATCATCATTACTACTGGAACTAGTCTCAGTTTGACGTCATGTTGATTTTCTAATTATTTTGTATAAATAAAGATTAAATTAATATTTTTAATTCACTGAGAATACACAGCTCTGGGAAATTTCTTCTTGGTTATAAACAAAAAAAGGAAGTGATATCATACATGAGACTAATAGTTGAGGAGTGAAGTTTTTATGTGCACAAAAATTTCAATTTTAGAGCTTTCAGGGGAAAATTAGATATAAACTCTGAAGGAAAAACATCATGAGTTACAGTGAAGAATGCTGAAAATATCAAGCATATATTGAAAACTCCAAGCCTGTACGTATATGCTCTGCCTGTAGAAAAAGCTCTGGAACTGTACATTTGGCCTTTTGGAAGTCATCATAAAAACAATGCTGTAGTTAAAAAAAAAGAGAGAGAAAAAAAGAAAAGGACAATGTCTCTTTCTTGCTTCTTTGTTTATGCGGGCTGTCATCCAAAGCTGTCAAAGAAGCAAGCCCTCTTAGGAGAACTTTTCCAGGTGTTTTCTGTCTAGTGGAAGTTTACATACAGGCGGATTCAGAGGTGCAATGGCTACAACTGAATTACCAATGGTCAAATTCATTTATGCTTCTTTTCTCTGGTATTCAGTTGAGTCACAGAGAATCTTTTGGGTCATTGAGATCCATGTCTGCCCTTCTAATGGGTGTGATGTACTTTACATGTCAACACAGACTAACTTATCTGGCTCATACTTTCTTTCTTGGAATGCAAAACTTAAAATAGATGCCATTTAATACTTGGCTTTCAGTTAAAGACCCATCTGCTGATGCCTGATGGAAACATTTTTGAACACTCCATTTAGAGATAATTTTGCTCACATGTTGTAGATTTCTTCTATTCCTCTTCCTCCAGCTTAGATCAACAGAAAAAAGGGATTTGTATGATTATAATTTCAGCTTTTCATTACTGGTTCTAGAATGCCATAACTTCCAAAGCAATTGATGATGCTGTCACAAACAGAAAATTGCAACTTGGTTTTCCAAAGCAGTGAACATTTTGGTCTCAGCTTCTCTAAGGTTTTTAATACAAACCCTAGTATTATACCTCACACAGATGATGATGTCTTTTGCCTATGTAAGTTTTGAAAACAGATTAATGCTCAGTTTGAGACACTTTAAAGCAATCTTATTCTCAGAAATGAGTGTTCAGCAGTTGGTGAAGGGCTGGCCTTGCTGCATAGTCTGCAGTTGGGCACCTGTGGAAAACCAAATATCCAGAATCACTGTCTCCTTTGAAAATACTTCTTCACGGAATCACAGAATCATAGAATATGCTGAGTTGGAAGGGGCCTAAAAGGATCATTGAGTCCAACTCCTGGCTAGATAAAGGACCACCCAAAATTCAAACCCTATATCTGAGAGCCATGTCTAAACACTCCTTGAACTTTAGTCACCTGATCTATGTGGAACTTGAAGCAGTTAAACAAATGTGCCCACAAACAGTGAACAACTGACTGCAAGAACGAAAATGGAAATCAGCTTTATAACTTAGCAGTGATTGTTCAAGTGAAAAGTAAGATATAACTAAACTAAAGATTGTTGAAGAATTCTGTAATCATAATCCCGTGTTTAACAACTGCATCAATTTTATTATCACTGTTATCAAGATCGTAGCTAAAATGGCAAGTGGTCTTGAATTATGGGGATTAGACAACAGAGAAATAGTGTCTTCAGTTAAAAAAAAAAGGGTAAAAGCTATGATGAGTAATGGGAAATCTCTGCTTTTGCAAGAATACTGCCTGAAAAATTTAGAAGGGAAGAATGATTTGCTACAAAAGAAAAAGAAAAGGGTCAAATAACAGTTAAGCAGAACACAGAGCATCTGGGCCTTTTCTAAAAATTCTTCTAAGAATGTCTAAATTGAGTCCTGAAGTATGTTATAAAGGACTTTGGGCATTTAACCCATGTAGTGGGAGAAACAAAACTTGTGATGCTTGAAGAATAATACACAGAAATGAGAAACATCTGCTAAGGGTGCATTTGCATTTGTCAGTCATCTGGTGGCCTCCTCTTGGCAACCTCAAGCTAATGTTGACTTGGTATCACATCCTTTAATCAAAATAGTCCTTTTGTGTGCATCTCAAAGAGTGTTCTTCAGCCCACACAATGACTGCTTGTTTGCTTCATGTTTATGAACTCCTTCAACAAGATCCCTGGAGCTTAACCAAGCAGCTTTGGCCAACATTTTCCAAATGTCAATGCCTAAAACTTGGCCTCTAGTAAGCAATCTTCTTTTCAGAAGCTCTGAGCATCAGAAACTTTCTAGAGACTTGAGAAAGATTTGTTTCTCAGCATTTTGTGGTCTTGTATGGATTTGAATATGTTAGTTTAGGCACTCAGTATTTATGTATTGGGGTTAGGAACTAGATGTTATAATGCCTAGCTATAGATTTTCTATCATATGCAAACAAGTAAGCTGAATTTTTAGCATATATTCATTATTACTAAGATAACATGGACAGTAATACTTCATGAACGGTAATAACCATGCGCGGATAATACTAATCTATCTTGCAGGTATTTTTCAGTCAGTCTGGCTTCAGAAGAAAATGTAGGTGCTAAGAAAATAATTAATACCCATATGTATTGGGACCAGCTCTTCTCCAGTCAGTGGAGTTCATGTGAACGTGACTAGCTTCCTGGATTCAAGCACATTCTTAACACAGGAATGTGGGATGCGAAAATACAGCACTAATCCATTACTTTGTTCAAATTTCAAAGTTTGCCTTCAAAAAAAAAGCAAAAATTGTTCTTGATAGTGAATGTAATAACAAAAACAAGCTGTGAAAACCAAAGACGCAGGAAGAAAGTTGCACATCATAGAAATCTCAAAGAGGTATTGCAGTGATAGAAAACGCTTGCTAATTCCTCTCTTACAAACCTAAGCCTCTCAAATAACATGCAACCTTGTCTCACTTAACCTTTCTCTCAACTGTTTTTCTATGATTGATTATTGCCATCTCCCTATCATTGCAAATGATTCAGATGCTAGAAGCCAAAGGATTTTTTTGACAATTTGTGCTTGTATTTGTATGTAAATGTATGTTTTTATCTAGGAGATTTGGGTTCTTCTTGTTTACTCTGGTTTCTGAGACTTTATGATGCAGTATGTACATTTGTCATTGTAGAAAAAGTCTACATGTGCACTTTTCTGTTTCTAAGTAAGAACTGCAAAATCAAATATTCTCTTGAGGACATGTAATGCATAATGAAAAATACCAAATGGCTAAGGAGCTGGAAAGACTGTGACAAGAAGACTTTTTCCCCCCACTATGCTTTTTTGTTGTTGTTTTCTCTTCATTACTGGTAGAACAAAGCAGCTACAGCCCTAGGGGGGCTATTCTGGAGCTGGCTGCAGCTTTATTGTACTTGCTTCTCCTGTCTGGTATTCTGGATTCATGGTACATTTTTTTTCATACTTTTTTTCCTTCCTGCCACTCTCAAAGAGGCAGAATAAGTTTCTGAACTAGAAGGAATACTGAGTCTTTTGAGGTGGGTTTGCATTGTTGTTTAATTATAATCCTTCACAGGGGAAAGTAATAGCAAGTGCATACATATACATGTATATATTGTTATAAAGATTTGTGCTAATAACATTTTATGCCATACAATTTGGAAAAACAATAAATCAAACAAGCGAACAGACCTCATTGAGGAATCATTTTTCTTTTAATACTTAGAGATGTATGCTGTAACTCTGTGCCTATGAAATGAACTTCTTTAGTTACTAGTAACTTAAATGTGTATGAATAAACAGGAATGGAAAGCCAAATAATTTCTTGTGTGTAAAATGTATTCCAAGTTATCGGAAATTATTTTCTGTTTGTAAAAATGTTGACAGATGACCCTATGCCCCTGCTTTTTGTGTATCTCTAGGCCCCTTAAAAAGTTCTGGATTTTTTGGGGGGTGTTGCACTTATTTAACCATTTCCAAAATCATTAGCCAGCCGTTTGGTTCTCTGTACCATGTAACATGGATATATACATACATTTTTTCCCCATCTCGTATCCAAATAAAATCAAGGCAGAGGTGTCACAAAAGTAATACTTAGATCCTCATCTCTTGGGATCAGTGGATCAGATTAGTAAATCTGCTTATGACCCTCATGTTTCAGGAAGTCTGGAAATAAATCTGAACGATATGAACTAAGTGTAACCCAAATGCAATAGTTTTTGAAAAGATAGAAGAAACAGCTTTGATGTTGGTTAAGAGCTTTATAGATTTTGATGGCATACCAACTTCACAAACATTACCAGTGTCAGCTCAGCAGATGGCTGCAGAATACAGAGCACAGTAAACTTGCTCTTATGCTTACTTGCTCTGTTTATTTTGGGGCTGAGAACATGCTGTGTTCCTACTCTGAGGAGTCCCTAATGTCAGTTCCTACAGGCCAAGTAACCTGCTGGGTGTTTCCCGTGTTTTTCTGTGTTATAGAGGTGCATTTACAAAACACAGAGACATGTTGCACCAAGGACTCTTGACATGCCTTGATTTGTTGTATCTCTTCCTTTCCTCTTCTCCTTTGGGTTTAATAACAACAAATTCATTTTTAACATTTGTAATTATGATGTTTCTATTTTTTAAAGAGAGAGTTTAAAAAGCATAGTTCCCCGCTTCTCAATATTGTTTCCTGAAATGAAATTGCATTCTTGGGAAAAGCACTTGTGGATACTGTGAAGGGTGCCTGTGCCTGAATGTCCACCTTAAGCAAAGCTCTCTTTTAAAGTAGGAGTGTTGGCTGAGGGCAGAGGGGAAAAGCTGAGTCCCATGAGGGTGGCTTTCATATTTTATTAAAAGTGTGAGGACTTAATACAATTGTTTGAAAATTACAAAGCCTGAAACGTGTCTACAGTGGATGTAGATTCCGAATGACAAAGGCAAAACAGAGGGGACTCTGGGTTTGTGCTAAAGGGGAAGGTACATATTGCTACAAAGAGATGATGACAGTGTGGAGACCACTTGGTAACATCTTTTTCCTGTAGTCTGGCAAAACTCTGACAATTGTTTATTTCCAAACTGGTAAACTTCAACATTTTAAAGAATGTTCTATTATTTTGTAAGGCATTCTGTTATTCATTTTGCTTAATCTTTAAGCTGTATGAGTGGAAGTAAATAAAAAATTGTGTAATAGAATCAGATATTTTAATGATAGTAAATATAGTAAACTGCATGGCGAACTTTCAGATTCCTACTACCTGTATAGCATTTTTCTGTTTGTCAAATATTTCTTTGGCAAGAGAGCAGTGATTCCTTCACCTTTTCCCTTGAGTAAATTTAGCACACAGTCATCTTGCCAGACAATAGCATTATACTAGCATCCATTTTAATTTCAATGGGATATGGGTAGCCTAGAAGCATAGTTTCCCTGTTTTTCTGTCAACTGGTTCATTTTACATCCAAGATGCTTTAAGTTATCTCACAGATTACTATATGTTACTAAATGGGATTTTAGGAAGAGGGAGAAAACCAAAAGTGCAGTGGGAAAGACAAATGATGAGACTGTTCTTCCACAAATTCTGTGCTTGTCTTAACATCTGACTTGTACCCAGGCAACATGTGTTCCTGATGTGCTATGGTGAGGATGGGTAAAACATTTGGATCCCAAATGGTTCCTTTACTGTATCACACAACTGGATTGTCCAAAGTTCTATGTCAGCAGCAAAACCAATGAATTCTGTTTTCTTCTGGATTTACATTCTTTACTTTCCTGAGGCCAAACTGAATGACTAACAGATGAATCTCATCTGTCTTTCCCTCTGTGGTCATGTTGCCAAGTTTTCTCTACCCACTGCTCACCCACTGATTTTCAGGAACTTGTGCAAGGATAGAATTGTCTTTTAGACCTCTCTCAGTTTGAAACTTGTATTGCCCTGTGAACTTGAATATTATTTTGGGGTGGAAGGAGTACATAAATAGATGGATTGGCAAAGAAACAGCATACTGAGATAAACTTTGCTTTCTATAAAAGATCATAAAATGAAATGTAAGCCTTGCATGCAGTACTCCTCAAGAATAACACTTTCCACAAAAGCATTAGGGACTTCTTGGATACAAAGTCCTGAAATCCATGTAAGAGGCTGAGTACACTAGGAATAACATCTGGCATCAGTGAACACAGGCTCAGCCAAGATAGTGTACAAGCTATCAGACTCCTTTAGCATTTTTGGTAGGATGGTGAGGAATCACAAATCTTGCTGTTGGAAATGTGTGTATACTGTTTTGAATCACACCTATGTGTAGAAACATTCCGGATCCACTTTAGAGATGCCAAAGCTTTTGCTATCTAGCCTGGAGGGTATGTCTTCTCACTCTTCTCTCCGAAGTAAACTCTTAGTATAGCTTGCACATACTATACAGAGATACAGCATTTTTTAAAAACAACTTATTCTTTTAAAACATAGAGTTGTAATTAGAAAAGCAAATGTGTATCACTTATTCCTTTAAACCTTTCCACAGAATCAAAATATTTAAATTTTATACACATGATCAGTTTAACACTGCATTTAAAAGAGGGTTACTGCAATAAATCAAATGGCCCATTGGACATCTATCCTTTTGTTTCTGCTTCAAAATAAATTTCTAGCAACACTGAAGAGATGTCAGTATTGTACCCGAGTAAAAAAAAAACTTGCAAATATAATGGAAGAATTGAACAGCTGTTTTTTTTAATATATTTTAAGAGGTTGCTTCAGGTAAGAATTATTTTGGTCCTGCTCCTGATCCAGCCTCTACAAGGTGGGAAACCCCGTCTTGAGGTAACACAGATGAATAAAGGCAATATTTCTCCTGACAAAAGCTGAAGCCCTAACTCAAAAGCTTTCCAGCTGTGGGAATGAGTTTAAAATTTAAAGGAACAGGAAAAGTTCAGAGGCAAATGCTGCCAGTGTTTTGCTCACAGGACTTAACCTACGCCTTTGCTTTACAGAGGAACTGGACTATAACTTCCTCCACTGTTCTGATCCTAGCTGAAAAGTAAGGATGAGATGGAAAGTTAAAGGGAAATATTTTTTTGAACACGGTAAGGAATTTCATTTTGACAAATAAGTTATATTTCATTACTTAGTGTGACCTCTTCTTTTCTTTGGCATTTATATGTGAATGTATAATGCTTACACCTAGAAAAAGAAGGCGGCTCTAAAAGTATAATGATACCAGCAGAGTTGTTAGCACTTATCATCTCCACTTTTGCTCTTCTATGTTTGTAGGGAATTACACCCTTTCAATTTCAGTTTCACACAGGGAAACTGGTATAATGCCACCTATTTTAGGAGACTAAAGCACTGGTAGGTGTTCATTATGTTTGCAGGGAACTCTGAGATGTGAAAGAAAATGTTAAAGGTAATTGATGAGCTAAAGGCTGAAATTATACATTCCCGTCTTTCTAGAATCTCAGCCTTTATACCCTTACTTGGCAGAACTTTTATTCCAGTTCTTTTTCTGCCTTTGTTATGGGTGTCATATCATCAAGAGTAATAACTGGCTTTCTTTAGTGGGATGGTTGAAGTCTCGTACTAAACATGGACTAGAAGTGGTCGTGAGCAGGATGACAAACAAGTCTATTAGCTCAGTTACTGTTTATTTCCTGATAGCCTACCATTATTGCATTTTTAGCCATTTATCTGTTTCTTTTCCAAGATGTGACTCACTGAAGTATGTTTCCTAGCTGCACTGCAAGTTTTGTGGTACAAATCAGAAACAGAACATGTCTGAGTTTTACTTCAAACTTTATCTTATAAACATTGTGCAAAGACCCCATATAAACACCCTAATTGAGTTAATATTTAAAATTACCATTGATTTATCCTTTATTAAATGTAAGATCTTAGGGATGCAAATAAAGCAGACTATTTTGTGAGCAAAGCAAAATTACATCAAGGCAGAAATAAATAAATGCTAAATTTTTCTAAGGTTGTTGATTGTAGAATGGTGTCTCAGCAAAGGAATTGAAAGGCATTGTCTCATCTGCACCTATCACATTATTAAGAAGCTTCCTTGTCTCAGGGAGCGCTTGTGGTGGGATCTGCACTTTTGTCTTTTTGGCTACATTTATAATGAGAAATAACCCAAGTATCTAGTAACAGAGTATTTTGTTTTAAATACGAGAAGACTTGTCCTTATTTTCCTGCATGGGTTTTAGTGTTGATGGGTTTGTAAAGCACACTGGCAAAAGAGGAGAACTGAAAGAGGAGAAATGGAAGATCTAGTTCAGAAAATATAGCCTTTTAGTTCAGGGGCTATCTTCTTGTATGTATTTCGAGTACTACAAATAAGTCCTGATCCATGGACAAAGAGTCCAGTATTACTGGTTTTGAAATATTTCCTAGAATTCTACTCATTAAACTGTCTCCTTCATGGACTACAGAGAATGCGTGCATATGTATAAGAAGTATGCATGCCCCTTTTACTGCCTGTAATAGTTTCTTTTCCTATCCTGTCTTGTATTCAGCAGTGGAGGCAGGAAGACTGAAAGATAGGCTTGTTCTCTTTATGAAGACCTTTTATTTCTCCATTTGGACTGGCAAGGAAGTGACTTAAAGCAAAAATGTGTTGGCAAGTCGAGTGACCTGTGAAATCAGTCAGAAATCAGATAAATCAGCTAAGGAATTAACTGCAGGAAATAAATTACAAAATAATAAAGCCTTCTTGTTGATGATTTTGATATGTTTCTTACTGCATTGGACTCTTTCCATGAGATGCTCGTAAGAAAAGCAGAAACTTGGTTCCCCTACCAAACTAATAAAATAAATGTAGACTGTAATAGAAGAATTTAGACATAGTTTAGAGGAAGCATTTCATTTGAAATGCTCGGCAGATCTTACCATAGTAAAGTTGTTCTAAGAAGCCATATACCTTATCTACAAAATACTCAACTACATATATAATTTTGACATGTAGATAATAATAATAATAATAATAATAATAATAATAATAATAATAATAATAATAATAATTAGACAGGTGACAATTTACTACTGTGAAAAAAGGTTTGAAAGAAATTAGGAAGAAATTCTTCACTCAGAGAGTGATAAGGAACTGGCACAGGCTGCCCAGAGAAGTTGTAGGTGCCCCATCCCTGGAGGAGTTCAAGGCCAGGCTTGTTGGGTTCCTGGGCTGCCTGATCTGGTGGTTGGCAACCCTGCTCACAGCAGGGGGGTTGGAACTGGATGGTCTTTCAGGTCCCTTCCAACCCAAGCCATTCTATGATTCTATGATTCTATGATTCCATGATTCCATGATTCCATGATTCCATGATTCCGTGATTCTATGATTTGGAGTTCAGGCCTTTATGCTTCTGCTCATTTATTCTCTTCAGTTATTTGGTTTCTCAAAACCCTCTTAAAGAAGAGAAAGCAAACTGCTTGGAAGATACATCCTTCTGTGGAAGACTCTGGTGGAGTGCCCTTATCAGACAACACAAAGAAGGGGTCAGAGCACTATGCAATTAGCCATTCTCCGGTCTGAGGAAGTTACTTTCTTCTGCAGAGACTGATTGTGTCATGCTAAATACTACCATTCACACTAAAATCATTGGATGGTATTATTACATATTGAATGAGCTTTGGTAAATTAATGAAAGAAGATACAAAACGGAGGTCCCTTTTGTACATATCAAAAAAGCTGCTATGTTTCTTTCTTTCTTTATTTTGGAGAAACTCTCTTGAGAGCATGAATGGGGAGGGGAGCAGAAGTGGAAGCAGAGGACTCACTAGTGGGGCTGCATATTTATATTAGCAGTTGTTATGCAGCTTGCAGAGACTAAACATCAGATTTGACAGAGGAGAGGCCGAATGTCATCAGTGACTAAGACCATGTTTGCTTTGCAGGGAGTTAAAAATTCATTTATGTTTCTTGTTGGAAGACTTGGCTATGACCTCCACGAACAGAACTTGTCCTCTGTCCCTCACAGATGGGTGCCATCATCTGTTGTTTTACACTCAAAGGTCTGTGCTGGTGTGTACAGAGGTGGGCAAGCTGTGGTTTCAGTGGTGTTACTGTAATACCAGAGGAAGCAGTTTGCCCCGAACCAGTGCACAGCATGAGTGATGGTGAGTTTTTGTCAGCATTCATAGCACTACCTGCCTGCCAGGTGCTGCATTTCCAGTGAGTTGGCCTCCATGATGTGGAGCAACTAACAGAACTGGGATGAGGTTGCGGCTGAGAGACAAACTGTAAGAAATAGCAAATGAAGCTGAAATGGAAATGGTTTATGTCAAGCTGGCTTCTGTTGGCAGACACAGGCTAACAACTGCTGAGCCACAGAGGTTTTCAGTTGTTCTGTTGAATGTAAACCCCTCAAGGCTTATTAAGGAAGGTGGTTTTCACACATGTGAATATTGAGCCATGAAGTTCCTGAAGTTAAAAGGCAAGTGTTCTGGCTGAGGAATAGGGATTCTTCTTCTGACTGGAAAGGGAATGAAATAGAGCGTAATCTGGCTCTGCAGTAGGTCTTTCCAAGAACAACATAATTGCATTATAGAGAAGTTACTTTAGACATTGCAAAATTAAAAAGTTAATTACACTCCACTGTATTTACAGTTTCATCCTTTTGGCTGGACTGTTTAAAGGCAATGTTATCAATGAACTTGGAAACTGTTACAAGGTATGCCTAAGATGCCTGCTATGCTTATTCGTGGGAATTTGGACTTCGGAAGCTTTCTCTTCCTCTGCATTTATCAAAGCAGTACCATAGGCTGTGGAATAATCTGCCCTGACTAGAAGAAGAACCATCCCTATCTAGAACAATGAAAGGAAAACAGGAAATGTAACACAAGAAAATGTTCTTTCCTTGTAGGAGGAGGAAAAGAGCTTGGCTCTTTAAAAGAGCTCTGTCTAGCTCGGATGTGCTAGGATGCAAATTGGCTAGTTTAATGTTACTCATCCATATCTTTGTGTTTTTTTCTTGCCAAATTCTTTGGTTGCAGTGTATTTGGTGTGTGTGGGGGGGGGGGTGGGGAGGGGTGTTGTTGCTTTTTATTTTCTTTTCTTTGATTTGTGTGAGTGTAAGAGTCTAGATCGAGGAAAAAGGAGCTTTCACTTTTTTTGGATTGGAGTGAAAGTGATGCAAATGCCTAAAAAAACTCCTCCCAATTTTATGCACCTTGCACAAGTTACAACAAATATCTGACCATTCTGGTGTTCATAGAGTGTAGAAATTCTCAAATCTGATTTCTCCTCCCTCTCTGAATTTTGAGGCGAATTGCGCTTCTATTAGTACGTTTTCTGTTTGACTATGCATTTAACAGAATAGGTAAGAAGTATTACAGGAGTTAATTTACATGCATTACTCTAATGAAGAAGGTATTTTTTTTTAATATATATTATTTTTGCTGGTTGCTGTGACTGTTGATTCAACAGAAAGATTTTTTTTTCTTTTGAGCTTAGGACAAAACACTGCTGATAGAGAATACTGGGTAGATCCTAAAGACTCTGAGGCAATACTGTGCCATCTTTACTCTGAAGCTAACTTGAACCCTAACAGGGCTTGCCCAAAGTGTAACCCCATCCATAAATGACTTTCAAGTAAAGTATATGGTTGATCTTCACTTGACTGGTTGTCAGAGCATAGATAAAATTTAACTTAGGCTGCTTTATCGTTTGTTATCAGAAGTGCTTTGTGGAATGGAAGAAGCTTGCTCTTTCACAGAGCAACTGGGACAAGTTTTCCAGTGCCTTCCCAGACTCTCTCTTTTTACTGTTCAGTGGGAAAGGGCTCTCTCCCACCAAATGGAGAACCTAAACTTACTGCTAAGCAGAGGAGCCACAATGTGCCCTACGGGCCTCCTCTGCCTGTCCCCAGGGAATGGGCTGCCAGAGGGAGCACTGCATGGAGCTGTTGCATTATATGGCTGCTCTCATCCAGTCAAGGCCTTGGCAGGAGGGATTCTATTGGTGCTGGTGACAAGTTTTATCCACCTGAAGGTAGGTACCCTCTGACAGTGTTACCTTGCACAAATCACTTCTGCTTTAGCACTAATGGTCTCTTTTAGGAGATGTTAGATATACAGTCCCAAGAACATGTTTACAGTCTTTCACCATGCTCAGCAGTGTGGTCTGGGGAACTTAAGAGAAAGTTCCTTGGGGACTGAGGCAGTTTGGAGGAACTAATGCTCCACTTTTGCCCTTCTATTTGTAATCAGTTTAAATGCGTCAAAAGAGAGGACACGTCCAAGAATATTTCTATTCCTTCAAGGAGGCGGACAGATTTACAATCAAATTTTTTCATTTTTCATTTATATTTGTCCTGTCTTTTGAATTAGGTAATGGAAACTTACCTATTTCTTCTGTTGTGCAAATTGTTTTGCATAGCCAACAACTAAGAAATCCACCTGCTCAAATCTGAACACAAAAATATTTAACATTTGTTGTTCTTCTAAGAAAATATTCCCGAGTCCTCTGGCTAGGCCTGTAGAAGGCAAAATTAAACTTGTTGCTCAGGAATGACATTTATTATGACCTATACTACAGTGTTTCGTCAAGGTAGCAGACTTGGACTGCTTATGTTAGAAGGCTGTGTAACTCAATCTGACAACTTTAACAAGAAGATGCTTCCATTTAGCAAACCACAGTTAAATTCCTGCCTTGACCTGACTCTTTAAATGTCTGAAAATAAGCAGGCCGTCTTTGGCCTGTGGTTCCTTGTGAGCCACAGCTTTTGTGGGAACTACAGAAGGAGCTCTTCACAAACATACATAAGGGTTACTTAGCTTGCAAACAGGCTGCTGAATGGTAGTAAGTTTTCCCTCTGTTAATAACAGAACTGCCTGGAATGAGTATGCATTAGCTACTGCATGTATAGCATGATTGTAATTGTTCCATGTGAATGTTCTACACTGCTGTCCTGAGTACATTCATACAGCACAGATAGCTGACTTTGTATTCTGTCCCCACTCGTCCAAGAACATCTCTGTATTTTTCTGCTCTTTCTACAGGCCACTTATTTAAAAGGACAAATTGCAAGTTATGTGGTGTATGTGAAGTTACATCTCAGAGTGGGACTCACTTCCAGCAATCCTAACTTGATCTGAGATGATCAAGCTTTGGGTTTAACAAATACTCTCCCTGAAGTTTATACTGAAGAATTATTGCATTAAAGATGTTGAAAGGTGCTGAAGCACTTTCCAGATGTGTTCTTCCCATCTGGAAGTAAACAAAAGGAGGCTACAGGAATGTTCTCCTAAAATCATTTGTGATGGAGTTCCATAATATGGAATATCCTTTTTTCGGGAACTTGTATTCCTGTTGGCAAAGCATCCTCTCTGGATTCCTGAAGGGTGTTGGTACCAAGGAGGAAAAAGAGTTCATTAGTGGAAGAAGAAATAAGGAGGGCAAAATGAAGGAACAGGGAATGCTTGGCTAAACAGGAAAGGAAAAGCCTCCCTGGTAATGTGCCAGCATGTGTCCAAAGGAAATGCTGGAATCTCCCTTTCCAAGGGACTTCAGACAACAACAAAACCTAAGCACTAGAATATGTACTGCAGAGAACAATATTGCATTGGCAGGGAAATGGGCTGCATGATCTAATTATTTTCCATCTTTAACTTGTCTGAAAATAATCCAGATCTGTGTAGATGCTTTTTTTTTTCCCACTTATTTCCAAAATATTGTAAACTGGGAATTATTTCTTTTAAAAGAGAATTATTTTTGATCCATCAGTCCCAAGGCTCATCAAATGCTAACCTTTCGTGTAACTTACTCTGCTTACCAGATCTGCTAAGTGTAGTATCAAAAGTTACAGCTGGTTTATGCAACAGACACCTGCAGCGTACACCTGCAGAGTTTTGGGGGCAGTAGGACTTTGTAACTGAAGTCTCAGTCTGAACTTCTGAGTGTGAATTACTTCTCCTGACTGCATTCATTACATGAGCAGATCTGTTCATTGCTTGTTCTGGTCTGTACTTTAAATAAGAGTTTTTTAAAGGCAACTGTGCCAATGCTGCCAAGCCTTAAATGGTGAAAATTTAATATAAGTTCAGATCCTGTGAGAACTATGGCTTTCATTTTGAAATAAAACATGGACTAAAGCTTGTAAAATATCAGCCCAATGGTTTGAACATCAGTAGATAACTACCAAAATCTTTTTGTCTTATGACTCACAAAACAGTGTTATGTTTTCCTACATTTGAAAGATGAGAACTGCCAATACTCTGATACGCCAAACAGAGAGGAGGATTGGTGGGTTTGTGTTGTTTGCAATCAGTCCTGAGCAAGAAGACCTCAGCGAGTTTGAGAGAAATAATATGGACGGGTTCCTGCTGTGAAGGCTTGGCATTTATCTGATGGTCCTGCTGTCATGTCCCAGAAAACTATTATTGGAGCTCTGCCAAAAGTAGAAGATGGGCTGATTATAACGCACCACTGAATTCAAATTATCCTGATGAGTGAGTGTGATTGATTTCTTTTGTCCAGTTCTTAAATTTCACACCTTAGAGTAAATGGCAACATAGTATGTCTATGGAAGTTGTGTCCAAAGAAGTGCTATTCAAATACATTCTAGAGAAACTCTCGTACAACCAAAGTCCCAAGAGATGGTGACCAGTTACATGTTCTCATTAAAGGGAAGGCTAATGGGTTGTTTCCTGGTTTTGTGGATATTTTACTGATTTCATGGAAATGTTTATATCTTTTGCAAGAAGCAGTAAGTTTGTAAAAAATAACTGCTGCTCAATATTCCATAACAACATTTAGCATAAAGGGAAGTTGCTGAGTTGCCTGGCCTTTAAACAGAATGGTTTTTTATTTTTTTTAAGTGAAATACATAATTCATCATAAATATTAATTTTCTAGAAAATGCCGACACAATCTCTGTAGACCAACACAAAGGGCATCTCTGATTTCACAAGAGTAGAATGTTTCAAGGCAATGCACATTGGCTTCTGATAATGAGAAAAAAATTTGGTTTGAAAATCAAAAGAAGTTAGAGTAGGAAGTATCTGTCTTCCTTGTTTATTCATTTGTAAACTTGTGTGATGCCTTTTATAAAATTTGCCTATGAAGTACGTGTTGTGGAAATATAGTGGCAAGATTGAAAGGAAATAAATACATTACCAGAGTATAGTATTTGAAAAGAATAAAACTGTAGCTTCTGTTCAAGCCAAATTATTTGGCTGACACATAAGCAAGCCAAAATTGCTGTGGAATGTGAAGATCACAGTAAAGTGACTTTTCACCGGTACTTTACAGAATTTAAATGTCTTCAATATGTTACTGGTTTTCTCCTTCACTCCTTTGCCATGACAGATTTTTCTTGAAGTAATGTCAGTAAGTGAAAATGTCTATATGGATTTGAGCTGGTGTGAGCAGGGTTTATTTTAAGGCAAGCATACACCACCAGTATGGTCTTTAGCTGATTTAGTTCACATTCATTTAATAAGGGAACAGAAGCACAGAGGATATTTTTGCTGGGTGGTTTTAGTGTTGTGCCATTCACTACAAGGTTTATGATAATTCACTCTTGCAAAGAGCCTTCATCTTTCCTATCTCTTATTCTTATAGAAAAAATACAGCATAGATTGTATTGTTTCAATATCGTCTTTTATTTTACTTGAGATGTTTTATTGTGCCTTTTCCCCAAAAAAACTTTTTTTATGTGTTATCATGTGTGCAGGCACATGTGCACATTTCCATAAGTAAAAGATTCAGTTCAACAAATTAAAGGTTAAATACCAGCAGATAGTTCTATCCCAGTTTAAAAGAATTCAAATGAAAGATTCATGCCAGCAACAGTGACTCCACTGGCTGGAGTACGCATGGCTGTTTTGGATCAGGATCATGGGACATGTAAACAGCTCAGGTAGGCAGTGTAAAAGTCTCTTGCAATTTAGTAGTATGACTGCAAGTTCTTTATGGCAGAAATCATATAGTTCTATCCTTGCATTCATTTAGTATTAGTGAACAGCCTTCAGCATGTCATTACTCTACGAACTATAATCAGTTTACCATCCTAACCCCGATGTTAAAGGGCGTGCTGTAAATGTGTTTTGACAAATGGGAAACTAAGGCATATGAAAAGAACTTGTAAGACTTACACAAGCTGTGGGTGGCCTGACTCCTGCTCAGTGGAAGTTAAGTGCCTGAATAATACAGATACAGATCCTATATCCAAGTCCTGTGTAGAAATGTAGACATTGCCACATGTGTTAACCTTACCCCGAAAACGTCTTATCTTCCTTAGTGAGTAATTTAGGAAACAGCTCATTGTAAAAGCAAAATACCAGTTCTAATTTCCATTTGGAAGAAAGAAACAGTGTTAACAAACACATCTACCTAGGTACCCACCTGCAATATCTCTCTTCCCGACTGGAGATATTACAGTGAATTATAGACTTTCACGGCAGCAGTTAATGCAGAAATCCAGCTACTTTTGCTGTATTCATAAGTGCTCATACCTTTGAGAACTTTTTATAGAGAACTTGAGTTAGTCATAATGAGAAATAAGCCTGTTGAAATGTCCATACTAGAATTCATGGTGCTGCTAAGCAATATGAAAAAATAAGCATTTGGTTAGTTCCTGCTACATTGAAACTGTCATGAAGCGCTCAAAATGAGAGCATTCAGCAGTAACATGGTGTGCTCTTATCTGAGTCAAATTTACTGAACCAGGGGACAATCAAAGAATGAATGCAAAGCTTATAGCTCTCTTCATGAGCTTGGCAAAATCTATACATCAATATCTGGCTGTGTTCAGCAGTTACTCATTTGAAAACATTTTGTATGTTTTTACAACATACAAATGAAAAATCAGTCAAACTATAGCTGAGAATTTTACTTCTGTCTAGTATATAACTTCCATGATTCCATTATTTTATGTATTTATTTTACATTTCTTAAAATACCTCTATTTTAAATAGATACAGCTGAGAAAAATACTGGTTTTAGAGCAAGGATGGCTAAACCAATGAATAGCTAATAAAAATGCCAAGTGCTAATTCATCTCTCAGATTTAGGATAAATAAACCACACCTGAAAGAGCTGACTAGAGGAAATAAATTGCCAAGTCAGTTTCAATCGGATTTAGCATTTGTCTAAATCACTGAAGAGTTTAAAACAAAAATCTGACAGCCTTGGACTGGGGAGGATTCTTCTTTTGAATTGAAAATACTTTCAGTTTTTTTTTTAAATTTCTTCTACTGCCATCCAGCAAAAGTTTAACTGTACTGAAGCACATCAATAAGAAAAACACACCTCATTTTGGTCTCTACATACATAAGTTCTAAAATCTATGGCTAGTCTCAAAAATAAAATGTTTCTGGAAGAAATAATAAAAGAAAAAAAATATTTTTTAAAAAGTGATTATTTTGAATAACCCAGTAATTCAATCTCTAACTTTGGATATCTGATAAAGAGAGGGAAGGTTTTATTTGTTTAAAAAATAAATAAAAATTATCTCTGAGGCTAGCTTCACTCTACAGAGCAATAGTCTTTGGGCTGTTTTAAGTGAAGTGCTTGAATCTCCAAGCATTCTAGACAGTCTTATTTACCTTCCTTCTGCCTCTGCAGAAATGTTTTCCTATTGAGGATGTGATTTCAAGCACACAGAACTGACAGACTTTATTTGGATATAGATCCAAGCCCTTTACAAACTATTTACCCTAAAGAATGTGTAGAACCTTCCTTAAAATGTCTATGGTTACCAAAACAGGGGTCTTGGTATGTATGCATATGAAATATGTAATAGAAATGAGCTATTTCTCCAAGTCGAAAAAAGGACGGAGCAGAGAAACTTTGCCAGATGACACCAGGTCGTTAAGTGCTTTGTGAGAAAACTCTTGGCCTCCCCTCCTTACTGATGAAACTTGCTTTCCACTTCAGTGAGGCCAACATTTCACTCATGGATGATGCCCTGGAGATTATCAAGAACATTAAGAAAAATTTCCCATCACCTCTGATTAATTATCCAGAGTAACAAGTTATCCCTTGGGCAACTAGTGTCTCAGCTATAGATTAATACTGCTATGTGAATTTTAATCCAATGCAAAGTCTGCGACTAGCGGGATAACTTCATCTTTACAACAATCACTGCTAGGCATTAAAGCAGTTCTGCAAAAGTCAATTGAGACTCCCAATTGGCAATGTTTTATCCAAAACACTGCTGCCAGTTTGGGCTGCACTGAATAAGCACACAACTTAATATCTGCTGGTGGATTTGAGAGAAGTAGTCCACTTGTAGAATTATAAAGCATACCCACTAAAACTGATTGATTTCCATTATGGAGGTGTACGTAAATGTGTTAGTAAATGCACACCTATGTAGCATTGTCACAGCCTAGATTCTCCCAGGTACTAATACTCAGCCCTTGGCTAAAATGGTCCCATATGTTCAGAAAAAATGAATGTGTTCTTCTGAATTCAATGTGAATAGTTCTCTGAGAGTTTTAGCTCCCTACACTGTAAAGAACTCAGACTTTTACCACTCTGTGTTCATGTTGGCAGCCTGGTAGCAAAAAGCAAGAATAATTGTCATTACTCTCTAATGCAGTCATGCTAAGAACTCTAAGGTTAACGACTCGAGTGTACTTGGAGGGGTGGGGACAGGAGGTAAGGGAAGGGAAGAAACACCCTAAAAAGGCTTTAGTAGAAACTAATCTCATGCATCAGAGTTATTTGTAGAGGAACTCAGGGAACTATATTGGCAAGAATGTGGAATGTCTCAGTAAAAATCTCAAATCCCTTCTATACTACAAATACTGTTTCTTTTTTTTCCTGTTTGAACATTTCTATTTGTATTTTCATATGACTTAATGCATATAAAGTATTTTCTACTCAGTGAGGATATATAGCCAATTATCCAAAATACTGTTTTTCCCGTTTAAAAAAATAAAAGCCGAATACAAGCACCTTCTTATAATCATTATATTACAACATGTGACTATCTTGTGAAAGTCTTGTTCACCCCAGGTTAGTACGTTGGAAATGACTCATGAAAGTTGGATCAATTGGTAGATTTGAGATATGAGTCCTCCTCTGATTGAGTCAATAAAGCCTTTCCCAGCACACCATCCTTCACTTACATTCTCGCATCAGAAATAACTATGTAAAAAGAATGGCATTTGTTTAACTACACAGATGAAAACTAATTTAGGATATATTTTTATTTTGCCCACTCACACATCTCAGTATTTTTCTCCCTCCCTTTTCAGTCCTAAGCTGAAGATCCAGTTTCTTGAAACTGATGTGGAGGCTGTGTGTATCTTTAATTGAACCTTCTATTTTCCTGTGTTATTTTGTTGTTTTGTTGTTTTGTTTTGTTTTGTTTTGTTTCTTTTTTTTTGTGTGCAGAATATGAGTTTGAGAGAGCTGGAAAACTGGAGACACAAAAAATCTGCATCATTTAAAAATTTTGTGTATGGACTTGTCTGTAGTTCTCCAAGATGTGCTCAGTGATAGGGAAGTGTAACTCATCTGAGTTGATGGATAGGTAAATGTAGAAGTGGAAAAGATAAGTGATGTAAAGAGAAATGCTGTAGGATATAGAGTTGGCCTTAACCTCTGACATAAAAAAGGGAAATGGGGTGAGGAGTGAGGAACTGAAAAAAAATAAAAAGCTATAAAACCTACCAGGATTACTACTTGAGTTTATCCAGGAAAAAGTTTTGATGATTCATAAGTGTCTCCTTTGCTGCTAGTCTTTTCAGTTTGTTCGCCGTGTACACAGTGCTCCCTGCCACCTGTTGTTAATTATAACATCCTATAAATCTAACGTTAGAAGACTAGCAGTGAGATGCAGCGCCTGCACTGGCTTAGCGGATGCTCTAGGAAAAAAATAGTTTTTCAGGAGTTTATTCCTGGATGAGCTTCTGCAAACCTGGCATTGTCATGCACTGATATTTCTATTACGAAAAACACAAGTGGATGGCTTTAAACAAATAATGTCCTGGCTTTATATAACCATTGTGGTTTCAAGCACCACATAAACAAACACTCTGATGAGAAGCTGTCATTTAATAAATCAATACAGCTTGCTTGGTAATAAATATTTTTCTTAGAAACCACATTGTTCTCTCTTCCATGGATCATATGACTTTGCAGTTCCTGCATTTTTTTACTTTACTGGAGCAACAAAGAAACGTGGGAAATAACTCAGCATTGTGAAATCATTCAGCTTCACAGAACCTATGCTGTGGTTAGAAGAAGTTTAAAATGTCTCATTTCAGGCATAGGTGGCCAAATCCTTCCCTTTTTCAGGTAGCCACAACTCAGCTGAACTGCATGGTGCCACCTTTCTGAGATGAGGAAAGCATTTAGCTTTGGTTCAGTCACTTGGATTTCATGTGCCTGCAGTTTTGCAAAGAGGTGAGCAATATTTCCATCTCACAGGATGGGGACTAATTTCTTGCCTGTATGGCCTTTGAATACTTAATATAGTAATGCTTAAAAAAAGAATGCCTTGAATCATTGCTGTTGACTCTGCTTATACATTGGCTGCCATTCAGAAAACTTCCAGTTATATCGATACAGAAGCCTTTGTAGTCAGCAGTGAAAAGAAAGCCAGTAACAAAAAAAAAAAAAAAAAAAAAAAAGACAAAGATTTATATTCTGCTGTCAGGGACCGCAGTTTCAATACAGACTGGTTCTAAATACAAGTTCTGTAAAGACATATGTGCACAGTTAACATTATAAGAAACTTCCTATTGCACTTATCAGTTATATTCATGCATGTGGAATAACTTGCCTTTCTACTGGCATTACCAAAGACTGTAAGTTGGTCTAAAATATTTAGCATCAAACTTTACTAAAAACTTACATGATTTAATACATAAATACATATCAGCATGCAAGTGCATGTGTTTCACCTAAAGAATATGGGCAATAAATACTTCTCCCATACATAATACTGCCCAGTAGGAGGTCCTTCAAGATTTCTACTATGTGCTAAGAAGGTCATAAAAATTGATAAAAGTCTGAAAATGCATGTTGTTTTACTGGGATGCTTTTACAGTTTGCTATGGATACTGAAATTGGTGTATTCTGTGCTATGTGGGAAAGTATATAGAGCTTCAGTGGCTTATTGGCTCTACTAGCTAGTAAAAATATGATTTTGATTACTCTTAAAACTCCTGATTCAACCTATTTTGGGTACATTAAACTATACTGTCTTTTTAGAGTTCACGTGACATTATGTGCATTCTAGTTCAGTTGAGATCCGTGGTAAAGTACAGCGGACTTCCACAAAAAGAAAAACTACTGCAGCAAGTCTTGAGTGGAAGCTGAAAAGTAGCTTAAAGAATATTAATAACAGAAAGGCAATGCAAGGAGAGTTCTGGTTTTAGGCAAACAATTTGTCAGTGGTTGAAAATGATGGTTTAGGAGACAGATAGGACAAAAAATTGCTGCAAGTATACAGGAAATATGAATCCTTGGACGAAAATTCAGAGTAATGTTTGCTTAACAGGCAAGCTTTAAATGACCTCAAAAAATTATGTGCCACGTTGGTTACTGCCCTATAATAGAATTTCATTGCTTCGAAAGCAAATGTAGAGGCAACTTTGTTAGAGATACTAATAAGAATCTCCCTACGCACCTACATTTGTATTTTTCTCTTTTTCCCTTTTCTGCACTGATGTTTATATAGTATCACATTTACTTGACCCTCACCTAAAACAATTAATTATTTAAACTATTGATTTGTTTTGTTTTTCTGATTCAGTTTACCACTTGTTTTTCTGATTCAGCTACATTGGTGTGCATTTCTAGAAACTTTTTCACAATCTTACATTGTGAAAGATGCACATTTCTACTAGGGCAACAGAGAGAACACTGCCAGTGTCTTGACTACTGATGTACAAGGAAAGGAGGGGAAACAGTGAAGCTGTGTGAAGGTGTAAATCTTTCTGAAAATGTTTGCTGTGTAGTCTAGTTCCAACACTAACTGCATCTCTGCATTCTTAGACAAGTTTCAACAGAAGCCACCTCTTATTTTTGGAATACAGTTTAGTAAACTGATGCCTTCTAGTTGCATGTTGTGTTGCTGACTTTGATCACATTGGCCCCACACTGCACGATTCTGTTCTTGGGAGGAAACTTGATGCTGCCGGCCAGGGCCTGGTAAGCTCTCATGAATGCAGTTTTTCATGCTGAGTGAACAATAGTTATAAAATAACCTGAAGTAGGAATGTCCATCCCACTAAGCAGAACCTTATCTCAGTGTGCAAGTGCCTGAGAACCAGGTGATCTCTCTCCCCAAAGAATACCCTGACAGCTGGCTTTGGACATGGAGGATTTTTCTCCTCATCTGGCTTAGGACTGGTATTTTCATGTAGCTTCTTCCTTCTGTCTCAGAACTTCTGACAAGACTGATTCTTTCAATAATAGAAATAAAATTGGCTTTTCAAAAAAAGCCAATAATTTTCCCCAGGAAATGAAACTCTGAAAGACTTATTAATTGTTCCAGTATTAGAGTTCTTCATTAATTTTTCTCTCTCTCCTCAGTGACTTTAGCTCTTAATGCCAGTGCAACACGAAACGTAGTCTCTGACATATCCATAGTGGTTATACAGTAGTCTTCTGACAGGCCATGAATCCAGAATGTTGCATCTATCATGTCAATATTCTATTTATGAAGGGAAAGGAATGGACACTTTCAATTGGTTTCCAAACCCAAATCCATGTGCTCATAATGCACTATTGCTAAATTTGTAATAACAAGTGGGGCTTAAATCTGCCTGCCTGGTAGTGAAAGTGTCAGTGTTTCAGTCTTTTAGGTTGACTGATGCTACACTTCACAGCAAAATGCTCTCCCCAGAAAAAATGTTGTTGGCAGGGAACAGAAGACTTCCGTGATGCTTAAAAAAAAATTGTTAGGAAGAAAATTACCTCGGCTTAATAGGAGAGTACTTCACTGTAGCTGTTCTGATATTGAGACTTGACATCCGGTAATGAAGAGAACATAGTAGTGCTGAGTATCAAATGAGAAGGGCTCTGACTGTCTGCACTTTCTTCTGTTTCTGGAAAGGAAGGAAAGAAAGAATGTACATTAATAATTTTCAAAATATTCAGAACATCAGAGAAATATTTTTTACTGTAGTTGAATAAATAAACTACAGAAAGTTTATTTTATTTTTCTATTTTAATATTTTTGAAGTAATCAAAAGTTAAACAGGAGACAGCAGAGAAAATTGTGTTTAAAACTGTTGCTCAGGTTACAAAGACACCATGAACGGCTCACATTTTCTTTTATTTCATTTTTATGAGTAAAATTTGTCTTCATTCCCACATGATGCTTGTGCATAGCTCTGTAACTCACAGCAAGCTGTAAGTTATTTTCTCAGTGGACTACTTTGTATACTACAAATAATAACTATTCAAAGATTTGAAGAAGTGGAAGCTGGAAAAATGAGGGTGAAAACTGAAATTTTTCACTGTAGAGGGACACAAAACCAACAACAGAAAACAACAAATTGCATCAACCAAACCCTAAAACCTAAGCAGATTTTTTTTCTCCCCCCTCAACGAATAACAGTTGACAGTTCTGGAATGTGCACTCCTCTCCCATGAAAACATTTTTCCGCTCTGCCTTTTCCAAAAATCAAAAGTTCAAAGCTAGACTACTGCACATTATAAAAGAACAAATTTGCCATAACACTTGAAGACATGAGTCAGTGTATTCAGCTTTCTTGAGGCAGGAAGGAGTTATGTTTCTTGTTAAGGCAAATTTTGAGGTAAAGAAATTATTTTTGTAGTTTTATATATCTCCTTACAGTTATTTATCCAAATTGATACTCTATTTTACTGCACTGTTAAAGCTTTAATTCATGCCCTGTATGTCACTGTTACGTTAGTTAAGGTTGACATCTCTTCAGAAAGCAAAATATTAACATTCTTGTTATACAAATGGACATATGCAATCACAATCACTAATATTCTTAGTATTATTTAGCATAGCTGTGGCAGGCTGGGAGTCTCAGCTGCTTTTCTTTACTATAATGGGTGCTGCTTTTGCTCCTGAAAATGGCAGAAGCAAGATGAGTAGCATGTAAGTAGAGGACAGAGACAAAATGAGGTGGCTTTGGACTGCTGTGGGTAATGCAACTTTTACTTGGATTAAAAGGCATGTGATTTTGTGTTGTCTTAAATTTGAGGCGCATAACCCAATATATGAAGCAGCTGAATTGCTCTATGTAGTTTTTGAAGCTGTCTAGGAAACTTGGAACACCATTACCGTTTATTTGGAGCAAGTGGCTGACTCATTCGTCTGCCTTAAAAAACTCTACTTCTGTTCCTGAGTGAAGCAAGACAGATATTCTAGAAGTCACTCTTATTGTACAACAGGAGAAGTGCAGAAAGTCACGGAGCTCCTGCTAGTATTGAGCCCAGCTGTTTCCAAATGCATATTTGATTTGGAGCATGTTAAAGGATGCAAACTTCTGCTTGATAGCTTTAATGTGTTCAGTTCTTTCAGGAAGATTGGCAGTGCAAAGTCCGTGGTTTGTGGCTGAGACAGGCACACATTTGGGGTTGCTGGATCAAAGGTCTGGTCTAGATTTACACCTTTAACACTGAAAGTTATGTTTGGTAGGATGAAGCCAAAATCAGATAATCTTTGAGCTTGGAGAAAGCCAGCATCTGAAATGATACCCAACAGTCTGGGTCCACCATCAGGATTAAATTTTCCCTTATTAAGATGTAAAGATTTCTTATGATATTCCTTAAGAACAGCAGTGCTCAGTAACTGTGGAGACAATACCCTCAAACTCAGTGACACTTATAATTTCTATTTTTGAACAATATAGCCTAGACATTAGGCTATAATTTCTAGAGCTGCCACTCTCTTCCTGTTGCTTTTGTAAGATGTCATGAGAGAACTTCACCTGGGAGTTACACATAGTCATAAATTCTATTTAGCCTTTTTTTAAAACCCTTCTTTATCTCACATGGGAACACAAAGTGGGTGCAATGAAATTAACAGAATTTAAAAAAAAAAACACAAAATTTTTCAAATGGAAAGGTTTGGCTTTTTTTTTCTTTTTTTTTCTTTTCTTTTTTTTTTTTCAGAGATCTTTAACAGACTGTGCCATTGAATTCATGTTGGTTATGAAGAAGATTGTAGAAAATAAAGGGAAATTTTGGTAAGCATATTTGTGGCAAGGATGAGTTCCACAAGCTTTTTTTTCAGGTGTACACATATATCAGTGACAACAATCAGAAGAACCAGGCTTCTAAAGAGAGGAGCCTGTGTTAGGTGAGATGCGGTTGGGTGAACCATATTTTGAAAACCAATGCAATAAAGATGGAACAAAAGCAAAATCTGCTGGATAGACAATAAACTAATTTAATTTTTGGTCATCATGCCTTACATTATAAAAGCTGCTAAGAAGGTCATGCCAGGATATTTGTCATTAGTAGTGAGGAGCAGTTTGGTGGCAATGCCCTTACAGTAAGAGGGCAGGTGATTAATGACAGCCTAGAAGTGATGAGTATGCTTGCTGGCTATGGGCAGATAAGAGAGAGGATCGCCTCCCCCAGTCTCTGGAGCCAAGCATAGTCATTGCTTGTGCACTCCTTGGTTTGAGTACTTAGGCAATGCAGGCAGTAACACCACATATGTTCTGGAAAAGGCAGAACCAGGGCTCAGCCAAGTTTCAGCACCGGCCACAGTAACAACTATCACACAGGGCAGATATGTAATTATCTGGCCCGTGCTTCCGACTCCCACATTATACAAGTGAGCAGGAAAAATACTCTCACCAGAGGTTAGCAAAACCGTGTGATTTATAACATTGGTGGTAGGTGGAACGGAGGAGACTGGAACCAAGAGAGCCAAATATTTTAAGCATCTGCTACAGGCCTGTGCCAGATGCAGGATACCAGACAAGATGTGCCATTTGTCTGTTCTTGAATGGAATTTCCTATGTCCCTAATACCAAGCAAACTCTGTTTATTTATAATATAACTCCTTCTGGTTTTGGAGAGATGATATACAGCACATTTCATCTTTTCACAATCACAATGATATTTAAACACTTGAAAAATGATTTATTTAGCTGTATAAATTCAGCCGGGCTTGGCAATTGTTTTGCTTTGTCATGGGTAAATCTGTAAAGGCTGGCAAACTCTTCAGGGAGGCCGAGCTGTGTAGTTTACAGAAGTACAGCTTTCTATAATGCTGTTCTGGGTTAAGAATGAGACTCAAGTTCTTTTAATACCTGCATCAGTAGGCACTGGTTTCAAGTGACAGTCTTCCTGGGCACAAAAAAAAAGAATGCTATTCCACTTCTATGTGGTTATAGTTTATAATTATTTCCCAAATAAATCAGCAGTTATTTCAAAGCAAAACTTTTTTCTCAAGATACATCAATTCAAAACTACAGCTCTTTGTTGAAAACAGATGTATTAGTTGTAGTTTCCATTTCCTGGAGGGAATTTCTAGACAAAATTAGAGAGAAACATAACTTTCCCCGAGTAACAGTATCTCACAAGGAGATCAATTACCTGCAGGTTGAGTGCTCCAGTTTTGAGTCTCCATTCTGCTTTGTTGATACCAAAGACAGAAGCCCCAAACTGCCCTTAAGACCAGGTGGAAAAATCAGTGCTAGAGTGCCTGGAACTGTAAAGAAAATGCAAGAGCCTGGCAGTAGAAGTCCTTGGCTCCAGTACAGGCGAACTGTAGGGTCATTCTTCATTAGCTTTCACTGACGTTTGTGCCCTTTCCTGCCAGTGTGGGTACATTTGCTCGCTCTGCTTAAAGGCTCACCAGGCTTGGCCTGTCAAACACAGTGGCCTTCTCCCTAGGCCATTTTTGGTACCTCAGCACTAGCGTCACAATCCCCAGTCCTTTTACAAGTGGACTGTGACCTGGTCACCTTGCTGGTATCCGGACTAAGACCTTGTTTGAACCATTGCTAGTTTTTGAGTTCAGAGGAGATAACACCTAAGACAGACTTCTTGACCTGGGCCCTCAATGGGCACCAGGTTTTCTGTTCATTTGTTTGTTTGTTTTCTTCACAAATAAAACCTCAGCAATGCCCCAGCTTCTTCCAAGGATGAGACAAGAGAGTTAAAAACAAAACAGACCAACTTAAAAATAAAAAAAGGAGAGGAAAAAAGTGGCAAGTTCTAGTCTTAAATTTGCTGACAAATATTGAAGGCCCACAGAATTACTAATTGTAATCTAAGTCCTTTCAGTGGTATTGCCTAAAACTTTCTGCAGTAAAACATGTACAATTAACTGCCTGCATAAACATGCTGCATGAGCTCATCCCTTTCTACCTCAGTTTTTCTGTTTGTAAATTTGAGGCTGTAAAATTTGCCTGTGGTATTGCTCTGAAGTCCAGCTTCTGATTGTAATTGTTATTACAATAGTAACTGCAACAGATGTCAGAATGAAGTGAAAGCACTGTCATTTAGCAATTAAAGTGTAGACCACAGCCATCACTTTTTTTTCTTCACTGCAGGTATAAGACCCCACAGAACAGGAAACAAATGCTCACACTTGCTTCAAGATATAGTCCTTTATTAGGACTGTATCCTTAATTTTTTTTTCTTTAGTCAAAGGTTTTTCCAGTACACGTAGCTGTTCCTAGGTTCAGCTAGAAAAGATGCAGCTGCATTTTTTGGCTTACATAGCTTGAGTTCAATCCTAAGCAACAGCTTAGTCAGAGCTGTTTTACAAAACTATTTCTCTGTAAATGTTTTCATTCAATAGTCAGCATGTGATATTTCTGCTTCCTTAAAACCACGACAGACTGAGTGCCTTATCTTCTTATTAGCAGACTGGTTAGAGACTGACTTGGGAGGTGGTCTGAAAGCTTGGGCCAGGGATGAGGCAGCACTTAATGAAAGCATGACGCTAAGGTGGGGTCCTGTGATACTCAGCCCAATAAGCTGATGCTGAGTGACAGCATCTCAAGTGGTCAGCCCAGAGAGGAATTTCTAAAGTAGCCTTGAACTCATGGCTTTGGAGAGTGTTGTTTGCAAATGGGCCTCAGTTGAACAGAGTATAAGATGAAGGATCCAGACTGGCTTTGGGTGTTTTGTATACATTCATATTTGATGGTTCTCAGAACGTGGAGGCACGTCCTTACTTGAAGTTTGGGACAGTCACAAGTATAGCTAAATCATGCAGTCAACAGAGGCTCTTGTAAGGAGGCTGCTGCTGCTTCCCACAGAGGTACAGTCCAGCCAAGAATAGCATGTGTTTCCTCCTCTGCATCTAGCACAACTGCAGCTAAGTGGTTGCTTATGCTCAGAAATGAATGAAATATTCAATGAAAAAAAGAATCTTCACTGACGCGACCACTGCTTCTTAATAATTACACAAAATACTGGTGTCTTGCCCAAGTGTGCCTGGCTCTCTGCGAATAATGGAGACAGCAGAGTGTTTGGATAGCTGCTGTTTTTACTGAAGAGCAGGGAGGGTGTGCCTGAGTGAGGGCATGTTCACAAGAGTTTTATCCCAGAAAGAAATAGGTACATCTGGAAAGAGCATAATTCAGGTTGCCAGACTCTGGCAGTGCTATTAAGAATAATCCCTTCTCAGGAAGGTACCAAAATGTGGCTGTCTGGTTTGCCCACAGGTATCTGGGCATTTTTCTTGGCAGGCATGGGTACTGGCAGCTATTTGGCATTTTGATTCCTGCCCCAACTAGTGCCTATTCTTTCTTTGCTGAGGATGGAAGGATACGCCTGTGGTTAATTCACTGGCCTGGGGATTAAGGAAAGTGAGGTCTGTTCAAATTTTAGTCTGCATCCTTGGCTGGGTCACTTAAGCAAGAATTTTGAAAAGTGCTCAGCACCCACAAACAGGATCAGGTTTTTCAAAAGCTTTCTGCTTCCACTGAGGCAGCGGCCAGATGATCAAAGGAACTTTTCAGAAAATTTGGCTGCAAGTGCCATTGTGAGAGCTACTGGGTGCTGAACACTCCTGAAAATCTGGTTCTCGTTGAGGTGCCCTTGTAGGAACCGAGCTCTCTCACAAGCCCCCATCGTGATGGGAAGACACTTGAGAATCTGGCTTGTCCCTTGGAATGCTACACCAGCAAATTTCTCTGTGCCTCAATTTCTTCTTAAATGAGAGTGACGTTGCCAGGGTGCTTTTAAGGATAAATTCATTAATCTAGTGTAGGTGATGTTCTTGGATGCTCCTGCAGTCAGGAGACGGAGGTGAAGTGTTTGTAGTGTCATATCTTTCCAGACATACCAATCATCTATGTAAGAAGGAGCCTGTTAAAGGGAATAGAGCAGGATCCAGGAATCAGCTTTACTGTATGCAAGATTTACAGACCGTCAAGTTCAGGAACTGCTGCTCCTTATTTGCCTTAAACTCCCAAGAGTGAGTCAGGACTCCTCCATGCTAGGGGATGTAACAAATATATCAAAATGATGCACCTTGAAAAACCTTTGCGTCAAGCAATACAGGGTGGGCAATTTTCTTTGGAAAGAAATGATAAAGCTGTTCCATGCAGCTGTTTCCCTCCTCCCTGCCTTTGAATACAGCAGTTTTATCGTTTCCTATCCTCACACCAGACAAAAAGTGTCTGGTGGTTCATGTAGGAGTTTTGGGGTTTGCAGATTTCAACTTTAAAAGATTGGCTGCTCTCCTTACAGAGTGCATACCCACATACAGTGTTATTTTGGGGTTTTTCTGGTTTTTGCACCAAAGAACCTAGACTTTGAAATGGACATTTTAATTTTTGTTTACTTTCAAATTCACAGTGGCCTCAATTTTGCCTCCAGATGGGGGAAATCTGAAAGGCCCCGTGCCTCCCGCTGTGCGTGCTGGAGCGGCCCTCTCACAGGATGCGACATTTTCTTTCCAGCTGACAGAGGAGCTTTACCTCCTTCTCCTCCCCCATTTTGGCCTTCCAGCACTGTCAGCATCTGTGCGCGCTAATGCTGCCCAGATCCTTCACCGAGGGGCACCGAGGGCTGGCACGCAGAAGCGAAGCCCTGAGCTGTATCTCCCAAACCCAAAAAACCTCAAATGCATTGTTTCCATAAACACTCCTCAGCTGACTGGGCCGCAGGGAGTTTCTGCGCTCCCCAACCCTTGCCCCTCCTTTTGGGAAAGGGAAGGGCAGGCTCCACATCACTTTTCTGACCGCCTGCGGGCAGACGTGGCACTGACCCCACCGCAGCACAACAACGGGAGACAGAAGGCGTGAACACAACACGCAGGGTCTGCTCTGACTGGCAGGGGCTGCCCGGTGCCCAGGCCCTGCCCGCAGGCTGCTGAGGGCGGGATGCCCTGGTGCCGCACTCTGCCCGTTAATGGCAATTAATGGTAGTGGGGACATCCTGCTGCTGAGGGGGTGGGGGGGCAGGTACTTTACAGCCGCTCATGGCGCAGTGTTTCAGACAAAAGTAGGTTTTTTGTTGTTGTTTTGGATTATTTGGGTCCTTCTGTTTGTTTGTTTTTTTGAAGTGCAGGCTAGCAGGTTGAGTCAGCTTCACGAAACACCACCTTGAGAGCTTTGGGGCTTCAGGTATGACAGTTTGTGTCCTTTTGGAGGCCTCTAAGATGTTTCATATTTGAGCAGGCTGAAATACCTGTCCCCACGGTGCTGGGCAGCAGGGAGGGGAATGCACAAAAGGGAAGGAGGGCTGCAACCCCCGAGCCCAGCGTGCCCTGTGGAGCAGCAGGTAACCTCCTCAGTCAGCCTCAGAGGGGGCTGAAGTAGCTGCTCCTGGTCTCGTACACCTGGTCACTGTGTTCGAAGGACAGTCACTATTACTGAGGGTTAAGGCTGGATGTTGTGAGCATCCATCACGCTAAAGTTCTGGCTATCAATATGTGTGATGAATGGAACGCTGAAAATACAACAGACTTCCATTTGTTTATTTTTCAGACTCTTGTTTTCCTGACGTGAACAGTTAATAGAAAGTTAAAAGCAAGAGTAGCAGAGAAAATGTCTCTGAGCAGTTGCAAATTAAATTTGTTTAACTTGTGTTTCACAGACCTTTTGTATTGAGTTCTTGAGAGCATTCGACATACGAGTGACAGATGTGATGTTGAAAATAGGGGGTTTCAAAAGAAGAATAAAAAATATTCATTGCAAGTTAATTCTAAACTCAATGAAAGGCAGTTTTTGTGCTCGAAATTTGAATCTAAGAGCCATCTTGGCCTGTCTGTGGGACAGAGATGTGCCCTGAGAGTCATGTGCCAAAACAAACAAGTAGGTTAGATTTTAGATACTGTTTGCAACTTGTTTTAGATTGCTCTCAAGCAACCAAAAGGCAGTGCTCGTGACATTAAAAAAGCAAAGCAGAGTGGATTTCCTTCAAACTAAAGCTTTAAAGTCATCTGATAATTTTATACCAGTACAAAAATAAAAACTTTACTGCTGGAAAATGAATCTTCAATCAAGAATCAGGCTTGGATGTTAATGTATGTTTTTACTACCAGGATATTATGAACAAAATTTTAGCTGTGGCTGGTAATGCAAGCTTAGAGAGCAATCTTAAAATGCTTTCCGTGTTCCCTGAGGTAACGCGTTATGCTTAGATCCCCAAAGATAATAGTAGCCTGTAGGAGTTCCTGAGAGCAGGAACTAAGAAATCACCCCTGCAGTGTCGACTTGAGCTGTACTGCACAGGCCTCCTAATGTCAGCTGTACTGGTTGGGGCTGGGGGACAGCAGGGATTCCTGTAAGCGGCGCAGAGCATCCAGCTACTGTAGGACTCTTCTGTGGGAGACAGAAGCTGCTGCTACAGATGCGCATACAGCCAAGCAATTGAGAGATCTCACCATCCAGACTTGCAGGCAGCTTGTGCACGCAGCAGGAACTCGTTTCATTGTGAATACCTTCATTCTTCACCAGAGCCTATTTCTGGAGCTATTTTTCAGGAAGGTCAGGGTAGGATGGGACAATCCATTTGTTGCCTTGTTAATTTTTTTAGGGAATTAATAAATAAGCGGGGTAGATCTTGTGAGCTGATGTTCAGCTTGTGAGTCCCAAATTACATAAGTACCAAGCCTTGTCCAGTAACCTACAGCAGCACCTCTCCAACTGGACAAGTATTCCAGTCTCAAAATACCTCCAAGAGGAGACTAACAATGATTACAGAAGTTTTTGAAAGCTCAGCTGGATTTTGCTAAGCTCTGCTCACCCTCAGCAAAAATCTTTTGATTCATTGGAGGGTTGTGCTCCGTTTGAGAGCTCTATTTTTTATTTTATTTTTTCACCCTCTTTGAGCTGACCTGAATTTGGCTTTGGCCCTTTAAATTCTCCTCCCTATCAGTTCAGCAACCGCAGAGGCAGTTTGTTACTGAAAAGAAATCTAAGAATCGGTTTTGGCCAGCATTGTCTTGGAAAGTTCACTTTATTAACATGCTTTTGGTTTTATTTCAAAAACACTTTGACAAGCACTGACATTTTTGGAACCAGTAAAGCACAAGAGACTTACTCCTAAAGGCCTAAGCTTTGCACTTTTCTGCAGTGAACAATGTGATGTGCTACTATGGTAAATTCAATTCAAGCCACTGACTGAAAGCAAATAAGTACTGAGTGTTGTCTTTTTTCCTTCATTTTCTAAAATACATTTTGTGTGAATGCTAGCGCTTGTGGAGTGTATTTGCTTAACTACTCTTAGCTTATTTGCTCTTTATCCGTAGTACAGGTGACAGATATCAGTGTTGGCAGCATAAATTTCTCTTCCAAGCCTGCTTTTATTTCTCAATTTTGACCTAAATTAACAACTTTCTGACTTTTTTTTTGCTGAGATTTGCCAACAGAGGTCCCAGTTGTGTGTTTTATATTAATGTCCGTCATCGAAGAGTTGGACTAAGTTCACCTTATTCATTTGCTGAGAAATATATGAACACTTTCTTCTCCTTTTTCTTTTTTTTTCTAAAGGCAAACTGGAAGAAAAATTCTGGTCTCTGAGCTACATAAAAGATCCTTGTTCTGACATTCTACATTCACTGGAGCTCCACACATGGTGGGAAGAACGGAAGAACAGAACAGAGGTAAGACCTTTGCTGGCGTAAACAGACTTGACTGCTAGATTTCTTCAGTGGTAAGTTGTACGTATTTGGTTTGAGTGTCCCTGTGACTGTGCAATCATCATTCTGTCCAGCTGAAAATTATATCAAGTAAATGAAAAACAATGTAAGCACCTCGCATCTCCATTTCAGTGACTGTATTGTATTATATGTATGTATGTTGTTGCTTCACCTCTTAACATGGGGTTGTGTTAGAACCTTGATTTGCTCTCTGGAATTTTAATTTTGGAAGCGGTCAAATGCTTTGCTTGAAGGACCCTGTGCAACTCTTCAGAGTACTATCTGTCCACTTCTTACTTTCCCTTCTGAAACAAGAATACAGCAGTATCTTGATCTACAAAGAGTGGTTCCTTTTTTAGTTAGCAGGAAACATACTGCGGATGTTTCAGAAATCTGACTTTTAATATCCATTTGTTTTCTAGTATGTCAGACTACTAGTTCTGACTCATTCTGCCTTTAATAGGGTAGATTTGCGTATCTTTATATGTTGCTGTGAGAAATTTCCAAGAGTTGAAGTGAACTTGGATACCTGACTCAGGAACTTTTCATTTTTAGTGGTATAGATGTTTATTTAAAATAAAAACTCCCTCTTAGGTTTGCAATATATTTTAGTTTTTCAATTTCAATTTTTGTTTCAGAGAAGTTGCATAAATTACACAACCTGTTTTACCAGTTGCATAACCAGATTACACAGGCCTTTCCCTAAAAGATCTATATAGCTTATTTTTGCAGGTTTTTTTTTTTTGCCGGATTTTCTTTTCTTTTTTTGTGGTCTTCTTAATACCTCTTTTTTTTTTTTCTTTTTTTTTTTGTAATTATGGTGTTCTTGCTGTGAATATGTGTAATAACTGACCAGCTATCTCTAAACTGAATGAGCACAGGCATGCTTGTCTTGAAGAGGTGGAAAAAGCAAGGTGTGAATCTGAATGTAGAGTATGATGCATAACAGAAGGATGCTCTTGCTCTCATTGTGTAATGTTATGAATGGTGTAGCTGCTAGCACACTTCTCAGATTCTAAGTGGAAAATTTCTTACCTCCCAGGAACTCTGTATTATTTTTGAGTGCCCTCATGTTGAACTCAGTATAGTTTCTGATGAGATTCTATGAAGAATGATGTCCACATACACGCATAGACACTACAGTCATCAGTTTACCGCATGCACACAGCACTGGGAATAGAACTTAAGACCTTCGCCTCCACAAACACAGCTGCTCATCTATCTGGCTGTGGGCTTTGTAGCCAGCAGAGGGAACTGATAAACACTCTCATAGGGCTCCTTTATATATTTTTTTCTAACCAAAAGAGGGCACTGATTCTCACTCACTCCATTATGTGTCATCCCTCAACAGTTTCACCTGCCATCCAAGAAGCAACAGACTTACATTTGTCTTGCCTTTGCTATGAAATGTGGGCTTGCATGAAGATTTAATAATCAAAAGATGTCCCTAGATTGCACAGTGGTATTAATCGCCTGCAGTGCAATTATGAGACATTAAATTCATTACAAATCAAGACAATTACAGAAACACATCCAACATTTCAGGAGTATGGGGAGACCAAGCACAATTGCTTACTGATGTGTACAAAGAATAGGCACAGTTATTGCACAAGACCCACAAAAGGCTTCAGAACCAGGACTCAACATTATCTTTTTAAACTCACAACTTTTGCTGAAGCAGAATTCTCTTAGCATAAAGAAAAGAAGTCACTTTCTTCTGGAGGGAAAGCCATAAAAAGAGCATACACGCTTGCTAGGATTTTGTGTCAGTGAAGAGGTAAAAGTAAGAAACTTCTGTACAGTTAAATACAGATATTTGTTGGTTTTAATCAAAGACAGAACAAGCCACTGCTATGCTTTTGTCTTTTTTTGTTCCTCACTACAGTGACTCCACTGAAAACCATTGCTCTATTAGAAATATGACACCAGTGAAAAAAACAATTATCTCTCTGGAGAAGGAAGGAATCCATGTGCTAGGATAATTGAAAGGCCAAAAGTGTAAGGGCAAATATGGGGATATATTTAAAGCTCAGCAATAAAACGTAATCCTTCCTCCCCTGAGATATATAACAGGACATAGAGCAAACGGGCTGGAAATGCTGTGTTGCAAATTCTCACTTACTTATGACAACTGTCCTACCGCAGGTAGCAGTATGTCAATTAATCTTTTTTTTTTTATCCTACTAATTTTCCAGTTGCCTCTCACACGTTCACTATTTTATCTGTGAGCAGGGAAAGCTTTTTGGTAATCTTCAATGTAGAAGAATGAGAGACAAGACCTCCAGAAGCAAGTAGGGCAATTACTTCAGAAATCAAGCATAAGTATGTGTTAATTTTGTTTATTTATTGATAATGCAATATTCAGAAGACCAATCTTGTGTTACCAAGACTGCACTTCTATAGTTCGGTGTTGCTGCCTTTTCTGGACCATGGCAGTGGGTCTGTGCTTGCTTATACTTACAAGAGTGGGCTAGTCTCAGCTAACCACAGAGGGTAAGAAAGGAGAGGTCATTTATTTATTTATTTATCTACTTCCCCTCCAAGAATGACTTTCAAATCCCAGTAAGGGGGTTGTAAATGATTTCAAAGGAAGATCCAAAGTGTTAGGATTGAATTACCTCTCTTAGGAAGTGACATTGAAATTCTCCCTGCTGTTTAGCCCTAAGGAGGCATGCAAAGACAGATCATCTGCAAAGGGGTGTACTTTATAAGGCTGAATACAAAATGAAATTTGGGATTAAAGTGCTGGACTGGAACCCAGAAGAGCTAAATCTGACTCTCTGCTCTGCAGTGAATTTTCACTGTGACCATGAGCCAAACAGTCCATGTATTTATGTAGATAGCCCTGAAAGTGATGCCTATTTATTTCCATGGAAACTAGCAGTTACAAAGAGCACAATCACACTGTTTGACAGAGCAAAGTCTCAGATACAAAACACTATTTTTCAAAATAGTTACCACCATTAGCTGTGCGTTTTCACTAGTAATGACGAAGAGCCTGCATGCCACACTCAACCATCTGTACCAGTGGAGGTGTTGATCTACTGTCACTGTTGCCACTGCTGAAACATACCACTGCCTCACTGTGCTCACATCCACTGTTTGGTCTCCATAAACGTTCAGCAAGCACTGATGAATGTTAATGGTTGCCATTTTTTTCCACATGGAGGAATTTAATGACACACCTTTGCTTCACCTGCACTCCCATGTCAGACGCCATTCTGTCAGACTGCCCCTCCGCTGCCATCTGTCACACAGCAAGAACACATAAGGGAACGCTGGTGGAAAGGTTCAGCCTCTACTGCCATACCACCAACATCTGCCTATGATGTCATGGACAACATAATAAAATAGGAGGCACTGCTTCTGGGGCAGCCCTCAGAGTATCAGAATGGCCAGAGGAAACACATCTCTGCTTCATGAAGAGGCGGTGAAAATAAATTAATGTAGATATGAATGTCTCAGAGTCATTGGGAATGGCAAGCTACTGACTAAGTAGTTCAGCCTACACAGGTATACCTTTTTCAGGTATCTAGTCTAGCATTTTTAACAGCAGTAGGAATTATGCTAGTAATTTCACCGGGCACTTGTGCCCTAAATGAACACCTAAAAAACCCTTAAATGCCACCACCAAGAGAAGTGGCTGAGAATGCCTTCTTAACGCTTGACTGGTCTGTAATAGAAAAATTAATATAATTTCTTCACTTTTTTTTTTTTATATTGTGGTCATTACTCAAAAAAATTGGAATTCCTTTTTTTCCCCCCCTCTAACTCACTTTTTCTTTATTTTTTTATTATAGTTACAATATTATTTTTAAAGTGATGTTGTTTTTATCTTACTATCAGTCCTAAAAAGTAGTTTCAGATAAGCACATAAGTCAATAAAGGCATTTCTAGACACCTCAGTACTCTGGGAGATGAGCTGTTTAGTTTCCCCATCATTCCCTCCTGCCAAGTGATGCTCAGCTGAATGATCTATTCAGCCTAAGAGAGAAATTGCTCAGAGGAGATTCTGATCTAAATTAGATACATTCCTTTCAGTGGAGTTTTCCTAATATGCCCTGCAATCCATTTTTGAAATGCCAAAACATCACATTTCACAGCAGGCTTTAATAAAAGGTATTTTGCTATATACACATTTCTTGTGGCAAATGCATTTTAAAATAATTTTTTAATTGAAAAATGCTCTGATAGAAATTGATTTATCTGTTAGAGTTCTGTATGAAAGATGAGGCTTTACTGCCAGATTTTAGATGTAAATTCTATATGCTTTGCACTTAGAGCCACATATCTATGTTTTACAAGAAGGGCATTTTTGGAGATGGAACGGGGTTTACTATGAAAATCCAGTGTTAACTAAGGAGTAAAATTTTGTAGCTTAGAGACAGAATACCTGTTATAGGAACAGAATCCAATGATTTTGCTCATGTTTTCTATAGGCAATTTGCATGGACTACCTGGATGCAAATACAGTTTTACAGTAATCTTGCTGTAGAAAGCACTGTACTTTGTTTTGAATAGTTACTTTTTTTTTCTTTTTTTTTTTTTTTAGAAAAGTTACTTATGTAATCTTCCAGGCAAGTAGCTGAAGGCAATGTTTTCTTTTCTCCATTAGATACAACAAATAACATGTGAAATAAAGAGAAAAATCTTACAGTGTTCAGGAAAAGTCATTTTGAGCAGAATTCTACTGATGTTATACAGAGCTGTAGCTTAAAAAGTTGCAGCTACTGTGAGTACAGCCATGCGTGGAGATAATTCTTAGAAAAGACTTTTTTCTTTGGGGAAAGAACAAAGGGTCAATTTAGGAAGAGAATTGTTTGGCTTTCTAAAAGAAAACCACTCTAACAACAGAATGAATTACATATAGTATAAGCAAACTACTTACAGTTAGCATTCACTGCTTGTGTTTAGTAGTTCGTGCTCTCTCATTTCTGAGCACTGGAGAGGTATTCTATGATCAGGATTTCTGTGATGGAATTTCTTTAAACAGGTGATTCTGTGTGTTAAAAGTGCACTGACGCACAACGTGAGAGTACTAGTCACTAATAGGTTCATCTCTGTGAGGATGATAGATGAACAGAGAGGAGTGCAAATGCAGTTTTGAAAGCACTTACATTTTCCTGTTTCAACTATTCAGCAGCTGTCTGCATGAGATAGTTAACTATTCCTTCCTGTGGCATTAGAAATAGCTATGTAGGCAAACTTGATAAAATATAATTCAAGCTGATTTATGGATTTCATAGGCATAAGAGGTCTGTCCCAAGAAGCAGAGTTTTGCTTGTGAAACATGTACTTTATTTGACACCATACAGCAAACTCCATGAGCCTTACTACTGTGCTCCCGTGAGAGCACAAGTTCAATGACATGTTTTTTAAATGGCAGTGAAACCTGTGAAGATGCACGTCATTCCCAGAACTGGCTCCGTCTGCCTTGTAAATAACAACAGTTATAATAATAAAAAGTTCCTTTCTTGAGTCAGCACTTTGAGATATCACTAAGCTTTTTTTTTCCTTCAAGCTTAAGGCAGCTCTGAAGTGTACTTTTTTTTTTGTAACTTTGACTGGACTGAGACTACTAAGAGGGATAATAAATTGTTAGAAGTGGTCTGGGTATACTAATCTCTTCAAAAATCTATCAGAAAGGGAGAGGAGACCATTTTTCAGCCACAAAGTGTTTCCCAGCAAGATCTGTTTTTATTTCATTGCTACAACAACAGATTGTTACTAACTTAACTGTCAGATGACACTACATCTTAAAAAAAAAAAAAAAAAAAAAAAAAAAAAAAAGCAAAGCACCCTGCCAGCACCACCCAGCAAGGCATTGCTAGAGTTCACATTAAGACTTCCTCACGTTAGCTGGTTAGAACAGAAACCTGAAGTAGCAGTAATCTTACCTTGAGTGTACAAGATCCAAGGAGAGAAGATCACTGGTTCAAAACAGTGGAGGGCTGAGAAAGTGCTCTGATCAGCTGCTGGTAGCATGCACTTGGCTTTTATGCGCAGGTGGGAGGAGCTGCTCCCTACGGTAGGTGGGCAGTAAGGACAGCAGGCAGCCAGCCTTCAGAAGGCACTGCACAGTAGGATTTTGCTCTTTGGGGACAGAAGGAGGGGGGAAAAGGAAGCTGAATGGCATTCACAGGAGAAATAGTGTTGGATTTATTTGTTTGTTTTTAAATGATTTAGTTAACTAAAGATTTTCTACTGTATTTGTTTCTCTGAATCTGGCGCTTTCTTCTGGTTGCAGTTATAAAGCTACTAGGTCTCACTTAGTCTTTCGGAAAGATTTTTACCTCAACAGTAATAGCAGATAGTAACACAAAGTAGTTATCAGAAACACTTGTGTTTCCCTTTCTAAAAAGGAATAACTATGAATAAACAGCTTGCTTTATATTCAAGTATCTATTCAGTCATGACTCTGGAACCCTCCTTAGTTTCCCTTGTGCTGTTCTACCCAGCTTTTCCTTGATGCAGCTGTAACTTGTTCCATCTACACACTAACTTTCTAATAGTTTAGTTTAGTGGTTTTATTGTTCCGGGTGTCTGAGTTCTAAACAATTTTCCCAACTGGTATTTTCAAAAGGCAAATGTAGCCAAAAAGACAAACCAGTAGGAATACGCATTCCTGGTGGTTTCTTTATAAAATTATTCATTGTTCATTTTAACTCATTCACTGCTTTCAGGGCATGGAAGAATGAGTGGCACGGTGTCCAGACACTGGCTCCCAGAGGTGAAACAGACAGTTGTACCCATTTGGAATACACTGATTCTGTATATGCACAAATTTCTGAATGAGACATTTGGACATCTATTGGTATAATTTACCATAATCCATGAGTAATGTCTGTGTCATGTTGGAACATGTGTGAGTGGAGAAAGCCAGAACGATAGATCAGGAAGAGAAGGACAGTGGTGTAAAATCAAGGGAGAGGCTAGAGGCACATTCTGCTTTAAAGTCTCGGCAAGACCAGGAGAAAAATGAATGGTAATCTGAACTTACAGAGTTAAGATAAGCAAGACTGTAGAGAATGTGATGGACAATCAAGTGTAATATATGCCACTTCTTGCACTAAAGGGCCAAAGTTGTCACTGGGTGAAGAATTATGAGATACTAATAGAACCTTGGCACTTGTGTCAATATTGTGAATTTGTTCTCAGTGGTGGACTTGTGTCCATATTTTGTGATCTGATTATATATGTTATTATCAGTCAAACTAGGTATCAAGTCCTAATATATTTATGCTAAGAATGCAGATTAATTCTTAATATGGACTCAGGGTGAAATTCACTTCATTATTTTTCTTCTCCTTTTCTCTTGATTATAATTAGCATTTTTGAAAAAAGAGGTATAGAGAGAGTGAGTTGACCAGGAGAACTTTAGTTGCATGCAATTCTACTTGTTTTTTTTCAAACTATAAATCACTTGTATATCAGTGTTAGGTGGTAGAAATAGCTGCATAACCTTGGTGATGCAGACTGAGACAGAACAGTCAAACTGAAAGGTTAACTGGCTGGCTAAGTTGCTAAGGTTTCTAAAGTATCAGGTTGCTGTTGGAAAGGACAACTTCTATGTTCCTGCAACTAATTACCAGCAAAAGTCATGTTATTTTGTTATTCCTGCAGCACTCAATGGATTTTTACAATTCTTATGAAGAGATGAGTTCTCTGAAGAGATTACAGTATGATTTTAGGAAAGCTACATTAAGTAATGATAACAGGAATAGGGTTGTAAAGGATGCAAGTTACAGCAATAAGGCTATGCAATAATTAATTCAGGCATGGGCAATTTGTGATGGTTTGATAGATTAAATAATGCACATAAAGTGGAATTATCTAACATCTGGTTGGTTTTGTGCTAACAGAAATCTAGGTCAAGATTTTCAGAAATTAGAGAGTAAATAGATACCTATGTCCTTATTTACTGACTGTTACTATCTGAAAATTGCTGGCCTTTGTGTATATCCCTTTTAGAATCAATAGATACTTCTTTTAAGCTCAATACTTTCTAAAGATCAAGCTACTTTTTTTTCTTGGAAACAAAAGCATAAATGTAGAGGACTGTCGGTAGAATGGTTTTCTTTAAGCTTTTGACCTTTACCTTCAGGTGCTAAGTACCACTTTTCAGAAGTGAGTCAATACTCAAGTGAACTCAAATACCATTGGTTGTGCACAGATGATTACATGTCCTACTGTATGGCAGACTGAAGGGTGACCTTATCTTTTAGTACTTCTAGAAGAGAAGAAATAAAGAAGTTTTTCTTTAGTTCTTTCCTTCGGGCATCCTTAAAGCACTTTACAAATATTCAGTAAAAACAGATGAAAATTATCAGACTGTGTTAATGATTGTTAAAGCACTACCATGATGTAATTATACGGAAGACTACCTGATAAGACTAGAGCTAGTCAGGTATAGTCATGTAATTATCTAGTCACTGCCCTGCATTGCTTGTCTTCTCTAATGAGATTTTTAGTAGATGAAAGCTTTACCAAAATCTCTGTGGGAAATTTGATTTAGTTTGTCTCATGAGTAAGCAGATTTCAGAGCATGTTGCCTAGGCTAGACAGTAACTTCAGTGTGGATACATGTCTTGTTCCTGAGACCAAGAACAATGTCCAAACTTTCTAAAGCTGTTAGGCCCTATCTACTTCTTAAAAACAAAGTTATCCTTCCAAGAGTATTTTCAATGGTGTAGTCCTTTTGCTCCATTCTTACCCTAAAATGTCCAGATTGGTTTAGTTTGTTTTCAAGAATTGTTCAGGGTAGCCTGTGCTACCATCTAAAATCCATATAATGTACTCACATTGTTTGATAGTAGGTCCATTATTTTTGTACAAAATGGAACTTTTAGTAAAGGAATCAGTTTCATGGAAGTACCTTAAACTTGGAAAGAGTATTTTACCACACTTCTAGGAACTGTACATGCTCAGCTAAGAAATACTGTGTGGTGGTTCAGAGAGCAAGATGACCATCTGGCATAGTTCAGCTAACATTTTTGTTCTGGCTTCACATAGAGCTCTCTGCAAAATCTCCTGAAATACACTTTGATTCATTTGGGAACTCTGAACTCTTCGACGATGTGTTAGAGTGCCCTGACACCTTCTTACCTTTTAGCAGATTTGGCAATGGTTCTACAACAAGGTTCCCCCAGGCAGCCTTTGCAGCTGTCTTATGGTAGAAGTATTACTACCTACAATATTGGTATAGCCAACAGTATCCCTGTAGCATGTTACGATTATGAAACAGGTTACAGCTCACTAGTGGGGACAGAACTATAACCATAATTGCTATATTTCTGCAATCACGTTAAGTATATTTGCTCTTCAGTCAGAGTCTTCTATTAAATTAAATTTGTTCAGGCACACAAACTGTATGGTAAGGAATAATTATTAACAGAGGTGGTTAAAACTACAGCTGTATAAGTGAGAGAGATTTTATTCTAGGTCTTTTAAAAGTAGATACGCCAAAATTCCTACATTAATTCCAATTAAGGAACCAAGTGATTAACTCTCAGTTTCAGTGTTGCTCAACTGAAATAAATGTGGTTGAATATGTTGGCTGTGGATGCAGAAAGAATGAACGTGAATGGATGGAGAGTTTGATTGTGCATAAATCATGATTTATGTAGTATTGCAGCAACAGCTCAGGTAGGTGACTCCTTGCTGTTTAGTGGTTGTGTCAAAGGAGGAGGGTCTCTATCTAGTTAAATGGCATGGTGATGGCAGATGAGTTACTGAGATAAAGTTTTCAACACTTTTGTCAAACACAAACCAGATAGATATAGAGAGATCTCCTAATGTAAAGCAGGATAATATAGCAATAGAACTCTAGGTACTCTTACAACTTTCACCTATATATTAAAAACACCTAAACTTTAAAGAAGAGGAAGACATTTCAAAGATTTTTTTGTGACATTAGTTAGTAGAAAAATATTCTGACCAGCTCACAGGTAAATTTCTGTTAACCTCATGGAAATGTATTCTTCTTTTTATTTAATTTGACTGCAGGACCTGAGACATAAATGATTTCTCCACTTGACCAGCAGTATTGTTTATTAACCTGTGATTTCAGGAAACGTTCTGCCTTCTGTCATGCTTCCATCATTGTAAGATCTATCCAAAGTCTTTCCAGCATATTTGCCATTTAGAGAGCTACATGTGATTAAGTTAAATGAGTTGCAGTTTTTCTAGAGCATTGTCTATTTCACAGTAAAGATTCACAAACTTAGAGAGGAGGATGAGGAGAAAGCAAAAAATTTTCAATTCATTTTATGTTCTCCACATCATGAAGAATGTCTGAATTCCACTTTCAAATTTGTATCCATAGATTAGGGTCGCTTAGGTGGTCTGGCTACAAACTGCTGTATGGCATTCAAATGTAGGATGCAAAATCAGGATACATTTTGAAAGTGCAGATCTTACATTCTAGATAAGTATGTAGCAGGGCCTGAGCGTGAGTATGGAAGCAACACCTGCCAAACTCAACCAATGTTTTCATCTATACAACAGAGTTCATTCTTTACCACATAATGTGATAGAGGCAGAATTGAAAAAACTGGAAAGGGTTGGTACAGAACACACTATAACCATAACCGATGTCATTCTGCATGTGTCTTACCTGTTTAGTATTGTGTCCACCACTGAAAAGGGAATGCAGCCCAACACTATTATTAGATCAATCCATCCACCTTACAATTGTTTTCATTATTCATGTCCTATATTTACTGTCTTCCTTTGTCTGAGTGTCAGCTCTGGGGCTTCCACTGGGATGCACTAGCTGATTTTCATGCTCACCATATCAAAATAGAAAAAAATATGCTTTATTATCTTGGCAATGTTTACTTAGACTGACTTTTTTAGAAGGTATATGATATAGCATAAGGTAGATTGAATGTATAAAGGTTGGAAACTCACTGGCTGGGCTGCACTGATGCTGAAAATATGGAAGAGTCTAAATAGATAGAAAACTGAATGTGAGGCAGCAGTGGGCCCTGGCAGTAAAGAAGGCCAACACTACTTTGAGCTACAGGAGTAGGAGCACAGCCAGTAGCTTAAGGAAAGTGATTATCCCCTTGTACTCAGTGCTTACTACACTACATTTAGAATACTATGTCTAATTTCGAGCCTTCCAGTGTAGGAAAGATATCAATGAACTGGAGCAAGTCCAGAGGAGGGCCACTGAGGTGGTCCTGGGAGCTGGAGCACTAGATCTGTGAGAAGAGACTGCAGAAGCAGGGCTTATTCAGCTTGGCCAACAATTGGCTTGGAGAGGATTTAACAAACAGAAGCCCCCCAGTACCTATGGGAGGGTTATTGAGATGGTAGAGTGGAGCTCGCTGCAGTGATGCATGGTGGGAAGACAGTAGACAGAGCAGGTTGCTCAGTGAGGCTGTGCAGGCTCCATCCTTGGAGGTTTTCAAGAACCGACTGAACAAAGCACTGAGCAGCCTGTTCTGAACTCATTGCTGACCCTCCCTCAGGGAGGGCATTGGACTAGAAACCTCCTGAGGTCCTTTCCAAACAAAATGAATCTATGATCCCATGCTATATGACAATAATATTGAGCAAGACTTCTCACCTGATACTTTGGAAATGTTCAGATTAGTTGATTTTCTGTTCACCTGCATTTAAGAGTCTGAGGCACCGGCCCAGAGTATAACCAAAGTTGATAAATTGTCCATGTATTTAAATAAAGAGTGTGTACATTTCTGAAAAATAACATATTACAAATGAAGGTCTTAACTTTCAACATATGACTGGGGATTAAATAAGACTTGTCTTCAGTTCCACCAGAATGTGCTTGGTGGCAGTATTATGCATTCTGTGTGTAGATTTTGAGTATTTTTCTTTTAAATATGTTTCCTGAAAGTTTATTTAATGAAGCCAAGTGGCATACGTTTTGGCTGTAAGATATATTCTTTTAAATCTCTTTGCCAAAAGTTTATAGAGTGTTTTTTATTTTAGGAAGCTAATTTGTGCTCTGTTTCAAATGAAATATAGCATCCTTGAGAAAACATATTTCTAATCAAAGGAAATATTTACTCCACTGACAGTGAGGTTAACAATGGAGTGAACCAGAATTTGAATTAAATGTTGGTGTTTTCCACTCCAGCTCTACTACAGCCTTATTTCATAGATACTGCTTACTTTGTCTCTATACAATTCATTAGTTTTGAAATGACAAACATTTTTTTGCTACCTTGATTACACCATTAGTAAATTCTTTCCCCCTCTGCACAAAAAAACAAACAAACAAAAAAAACCCTCCTTATTGAGACAGAATTAAATTGTTTATCTTCATAAAGCTGCCTAGCATTATTACCACTAAACAGTAGGAATCTGATCCCAAACATCTTAACAGTTTTTTCTGAAAAAGTGTGTATTTGGTCATTTTCAAAATTAATTTCAAAGACCAATTGTAAATTTTTTGAGACTTAAAGTGGCCCTGATTGTTCTGGAAGGGGACAGTTTTCAGAGAACACCAAAAGCACATTATAATAATGACACACACTTTGTTCAAATAACATCACATTTTAATGTTGGAGTAGACACAGTATTATTTGTCCACAGAATACTGCATCAAGGATGCAGGTCAGCTTCCGCTCTCAGTTGTACCATGGCAAAACAGGAGTGAGAACACAGATATGACTGGTGGTGCTTATAAGATTTCAGTGGACTTGCATTTCAGTCCTTCAGTCTTTTTTTCAGGGTTCTTGCTTTGCTGTTATAGATCAGAGTGTGGTCTATGAAGTGTCTAGCAAAGGCAGCCTGTCAGCTTGATGCCATTTGCAAGTATTTCATCAATTCCATTATTTTTACTATATATAAAGTTGTAGGCAGTCTTCCATTACTCTTTTTTAATGTGGACATTAAACCATGATAATTTGTTCCCAGGAATCATAAAAGTTTAAAAAACAACAAACCCACAACAAAGTTGTCATGGTTTTATGATTTTCGGTTATTGGTATTCCACATCATAACATCATGTAGTGAATGTACTTGGTTCTCAGAAGAGAAGGACTACTACATTTCCCAGGGTACTTTGCTCCTCTGTTACCATTTCTGGACAGAGGGAAAAGATAAAAGCTTGCAGATCACAAGAACTTGTCCCTTTTTCCGCCCATCTCTCATCTTGGCAGCACCTCGCTCTCCAGCCATCTTATTATCGGTAGTAGAGTAAGGCCTACCTTGATTTTGGGACATTCTCTCTCTCTGTATTGGATTTATCAGCTTAAATTGTAATTATATTGTATTATAGTGTGTTGTTTTGCATTCCGATATCTTATTTAGTAAATTAGTTTGTTTCTCCTCAGATTGTTGCCACTGTTCTTTGCTCTCAGGGCCATCTCCTTACCCTTCTTCCCTTTTCCCGGGGTGTGGGCCTGTGGGTCCCCCGTTCCCTTCGTCACGGAACTGGGCCGAACGCCCATAAACCGTTGACAAAAGTACTTTAATGAATACCCAAAAGTGCAATGAACTCTGCAAGCAGGTATTGAGTTCGCACTAACATGATGATTAAGACAACATTTGAGTGATCTGTTCAGCTTATATCTCAGATTTGTCATGGAAAACCATTGAAATCATTACCACTGGGCAACAACTAGATTGAAAGAAGTTCTAGTATGAATGAAATCCTTTCCATCACTCTTGGTGCAGAGATACCAAACACAAGTAAATTTCAATAACCGTAAGTTTTTTCAAAGTATCAGTGTATCACTGAGTAAAAATTTTCTTGCCAGTATATTCTTCAGGAGGAGGAAAGGAATATAGAATCAGTACTTCAAGACACATAGGCATTTTTGCATACATTCCCAAATGCTACTTGGCACTTTTGCTCTTTTTTTTTTTGATGTGTTTCATCGCTCTTTTCAATATTCAAAACACTCCTGGGAAAGAACGTTTACAAAATGATCATTTCTATGTATTATGTTCTGGACAGTCAAAGGCATTTTTCTAACTGTAGAAATTCTGTTAAGACAACTCCTCAAATTTTATAATAATCTCCTTGGTTTTATTAACTTGTCTCCTTTCACATCATGGATTCACTATCTGTATGTTCATCTGCTCCTACTAAAACTTGAGGACTTAGATCAATGTTGGCTTTTTTAAATTCCATTCTAAGCTTTAATAGCCTTTTGCTAGTGCACTGTAATGCAGTGAGTTACACTAGACAAACAAGTGACAAGAGAGTAAGCTCACTACCTACTTAACCAAGGCCTTTTGCATTTATGACGATAATAGTAAACTTGGTTTTCATTTGTGTATGCCTGTTGGATAGACTTCGGTGGCAACACAACAACCTGCAAGAAGGGCTTTCCTCTTCTCTCATCTCCCTTTGGCCTAGAAATTAAGTGGAGCTTTAGTGAAAGAGAAACATATTGTATGTGATTAATTAGATAATTCTTTTTCTAGAACAGACTAGACAGAGTCAGAGAGATAAAGCATCCAGAACTGTCATAGCTTTGTAACAGGAACGTGCTTCCACTACTCAGCAAGTAGGTGAGCGGTACCGTGAGTACAGACCCTACATTCTCCTGTGGGAGATTCATAGACCTCTGCCACAAGTCACTGAGCTAACAGTGGGGCTTTCTTATACCAGCATACTTTTAGACTGTTTATCAAACTACTTCTAGTACCAATTTCCAAGCCAGAGCTCAGTATTATATATATTTTTAATTTATAGAGAGGTTGACATTGTTTTATTTCTGTGAGTGCTCAGTTCAGACTTAATTTAGAAAAGTACAAGAACTGTTCTAGCTGGGATCTGTCGCTCACTCAGATGCAACAAGAAAAGGCAGACTCAACTATGGAAGCTTCTCTAGGCATAGCATGTTCTGTGAAAGCCTTTCTGTTCAATCCAGATGCACAGGCACTTCATATCTTAAAACATTTATTTCTATTTATATTGGACTGGATGGAGAGTCCAAGCATTACTTTTTCTCAACCAGTTTCATGTTTATGTGTTACTGTTAACATTTGAATAAGCACAAAGCCAAAAGCATTTTGTCCCACAGAACTCAGATGAAGTTTATGCCAACTAAAGAAGCATTTTTTAAAAAAATGAATGGAATCAGCTGCACGTAGCTCCTTTGGGCTTCTCAGTACCACTTATAGAGCAATTCTTCCCAGAGATGATTAGAAGTGAGTTATCAGATATACACTATTGATTGTGCAGAGAAGTAGGCCGTTCTGCAAGTCAGCTGCTATTTGGCAAATCCTACCTGCATGTTCTTAACATGCAAGAAAACAGAGGTAGCTGAAAAGTGTTCTGTTCAGGGAAGAGGACTTTGGTGTAAAATGCTGACAAACTTGTTATCCTGTATTTGCATGTATGTGCCATTGTTTATCACACTTAACATGATAAATCTACTATCTAACCATTCCAGAGAAATTCCAGGAGTATGTGCTTGTCCAGTTTCTGGTTTGGATAACCAGCCAAAGTCGGAGATACTTATTTATACCATCTGATTCAGGAACAATGAGAACAGATGAACAGTCTTTCTCACAAGCTTCTCTACTTTTCTGGTGGCAGAGGAAATACCGTGGCTACAGCCTTTCTCAGGCTTTTGTGATGTGTGGTTTTGGATGAGAAGGGCATTGTCACATGTACTTTGTTAATGATTTGGAATCTTCAGCTGGTTTTCTACGTAACTTTTCTTTAAGAACATTTTCGTATTACTCAAATTTTTTTGCTTAGTCTTATGGAAGCAAGAAAATCACAGCAGAGTATTCCTTTGCTAATCTTTTCTTATATTTGCTTGTCTGTAGATAAGCAGCATGGCTGTAAGATTATACATACTGTATACATACACTCATACTGTTTCCATGCAGGTGACTTAGGAAATATTTTTTTAAATTTCCATAAGGTTGTCTGAAGCGAATGAAATTTTTTAGCATTCCCATAATTACAGAGAATAAAAGAAATGAAACTGGAATGAGTTGCAGGCAACTTAAAGGCTAGGTAATGCATTTTATTTATTTATTTATTTTTAAAGGAGATCAATTTTTCTTTCAGGCTGTTTTAAAATTTGTTACAGATTTTGTCTGACCCCTTACACGCTGATCTTACCCTCAACCTCATTTCCTCTGCCCAGCAAAAACATATTAATTTTTCATCCATCTTTAATGTAGGTGGTAAAGTAGTACAGTAACCATCACCAGTGTGTGAAACCTGTTAGCAAAAAAATGCTTTTATTCTGATTTTTCTGGTGTTCAGTTCAAGGCCTCATTGTAGTGAGGTCCAGCTTCTGTCAGGCCTTTCCAACCATGTCCTTGTAGGCCAGCTTTATGATTCTGAAATGGTAAATTTCAGGGTGAAGTTCATGAGAACTTGAGAAGATGACTTGATTAGAGCTTCTGTTTGTGAAAGAATCCACAGAAAGAGAAAGACAAAGCCGATTTCAGATTGCACTCCAGAAATATGCTGATTAAAAAAAAGTTAGGAAAAAAATACTACGAAAGTTCAAAGCTTTTCAAGATGACAGCTGACTTTGGTATTGAGTTGTCTTAAGGATTCAAATGTAGCTGTACTTTGGAGATATTGGATTTAATTTTTTTAAAAAAAATCAGTGAGCCCATCTTCTGTAGATAAGGTCCCTACAATGAGTGTTAGGCTGGATACTGAAGCTTGATAAATGACTTGTAAACTTTGCTAACAAATGTATGTTCCCCTCATACGTAAAAAACAAACAAAAAACCACAGAAAGAGAACTAGTAAAGAAAGGCCAATCTTGAAGAGGCAGCATACAGAACTTATCAATATATTCACTGCAAGTAGATATGATCCAATCAGAATGGCTGGGTAAGACTTACATTAGTACTTCTGTCAAAAAAAAAAAAAAAAAAGGAACTCTAGCAACTATATCCATATAATCTTTTTTTGTTGGTCAAAACAGAAGTCTTAATGTGCCCATCTGAGCTGATGTTACTTCAGCATATTTTTCTCCAAACTAGTGAGAAACAGGAAATAGGAGGGTCCTTGAGAAATTTTTTTACTTGTTTGACTTGACTTTGAATCTGTTGAAAAGAGAACAGTGTATCCCAAGTGTGACTGATTGGTGGAGGTACTTCCAGAATGTGTATTAATTTATTTACTTAAAAACGAGAATCAGAAGCCAGTCATGATCTGTAGATTGGTTTGTAAGTAAAATAGGAGAGCAGTTATATTTAAAAATGCCATTTTAAAATATCTGCACTACCCATACTGGCTACAGAAGGAGGATCAAGGGTATTTGCTGAACATAAATACTTAACTTTCTCAGTACCCCCAAATAACATTTCATGGCATAACATCTTCCACATTCCTAAAGACAACTGAGAATGAATTATATTATGTATGAAGAAAGAATTTATGACTTTTTTTTGTAAGAAAATGAGTTTTTGAGTATTGTTTTTATGTAATTATTTAAAGGCAGTGTGTGTATTTAAAAGTATGCATTAACATATGTAGCTGTCCTATACTGGGTTGATGCAGAATGACTTAGTAGTGAGTTATTAGAGAGATGGCACATAATTCCTGGTAATCTACCTTCCCCCTTTACCTACATTAGTGTTCCTGGTATTTTTTAGATGGTGTCATGGATGTAAACAACTACATTACACTGCACTTGTAAGAGAGAAGCTAGAAAATATTTACTGATATAATATGTAAGCAATGTAGTGATTTAACGGATCTTAATTGTAAATAAGGCAGTGACTTAACAAGATTTAAGATGGTGACATACACTTGATTATTTACTGCATAGCGGGCAAGGCAAACCCCCTCATACAGGAGACTCTTCCATTGAGTCACGTCATTTAGAGTGGACACCCTTGCTTCCTAAAATTGAACTACAGAGCCTAGGTGTGACTGGATCCCAGACTTTGTCCCAGACTTGGTCAACAGTTTATGTTGAGAGGATTATATGTGCATAGTCAATCTAAAATATAATCTTAGTGAAGCTAAAAAAGCTTGCAATCCATCTAGGATACGATCTTAGCAAAGCTAACAAAGCCTAAAACAACAGTTAATTATGGAGGATCTGTATCAGCAAAGCATTGTGATGTCAAAGTGAACTCTTCACAGGCATTACCTCAAGAGGCATCCCTGCTCAAGGGGAGATCCTGTTGGGCAGCCTGCTGCCATGCAGAAGAGCTCAGGGGGCTCTTGGGCTGCTCACTATTTATGGGGTAAGACGTTTGACACATAGTCATAGGTTGTTTTTTAGATGCATACTCAGTTGGTCCTCAACTGTTGAACAAATGTCTGCTTTCAGTTCTTCTAGCATCCCCTCATTTGAGACAGATCTGTGGTTGTTACCAGTACTATTGCTTATCATTGTCTTCCTGTGCAAGGCCTTGTGTGTAAGGCCAGTCTGAAGGAGGAAGGTGAGGAAAGAAGATGGGAGGGTTGGGGGAGCACACCATCACAGGTGGAGCACAGAATCATAGAATCATAGAATTGTTAAGGTTGGAAAAGACCACTAAGATCATCTAGTCCAACTGTCAACCCATCACTACTATGCCCACTAGCCATGTCCCTCAGTGCCACATCTACATGTTTCTTGAAGACCAGCATAGACCTCTCTGGGCAGCCTATACCAATACCTGACCACTCTTTCTGAGAAGAAATGTTTCCTCATATCCAACCTGAACCTCCCCTGGCTCAGCTTAAGGCCATTACCTCTCATCCTATCACTAATTACCTGGGAGAAGAGGCCAACCCCCCACCTTATTACAGCCTCCTTTCAGGGAGTTATAAAGAGCATCTGAATTTCTGCATCTGCATCTCCTACACAAGCAAATATTCATACTTTTCTCAGTGCTGAGAAGGTCCTACTTCAGGCATCTCACTTCTAGAAAGATGTGTGCTAATTGGAGAGAATTCAGAACACAGCAAGAAGAATAATCAGAGGTCTGTGGCTTCTGACCTCCAAGGAAGTAGGAGAGTTTGGGCTTTTTGGTTGAAGGAGAGTATTTAGGGGAACATTAACTAACAGTCTTCACAAGCATGTAAAAGGGCATTGCAGAGAGGAAGAGGCAAACAAATAAATAGAATCAAAATTTGGAGCAACAAATAGCAGTTTGCTATCTTTCTTTTTTTACTATTTGAAGAAGGATCTCAACTAGTCTGTTTATTTACATTGGAACATTTGTGCAGCCAACTTTAAAGACTTCTGTGTTGCACTGGGAGTTATCCAGACAGTGTGTGAATCAGTATCAAGCACTTGAAATGACGAATAACATGCTCTGGATAGCAAGTACTTGAAGCCCTTATTAACTGCAAAAAAAAATTGTGTGCAGTCCATAAAGTGGAGTATGGTCACGTAAAAAATAGTTAAATAATTTTGAATGTTCGAAGCCTGTTCAGTGATTTTGAATAATTCTGAATGCTTGAAGTCTGTTCAGTGATTGATTCTGACCTTAAACAGGCTAAGTTATTCCTATACACTGTCCAGCCGCATTCAGTATTTATTTTCACTTCTGAATCATTCAGCATTTATTTTCACTTCTGAATCATTCAGGATTACTGTTTCCAGGTTTTCTCTTATATTCAATCCTTATGTTTCAGATTATTTCCTCTACTAGTACAAGCTTGCATTAATCTTTTTTAAAAATAAATGGTTATTTTGTGCTGACGTTCCCAGTCTCCATGTCTACATATTTCTCACTCCTTGTTCATGGAGTTGTTAATAAGGAGTTTTAACAAGAGTTGCTCAGAAAAAGAAAATGTAAGATCTTTCCCAAATTATATCTTAATGTATTTCAAAAACTTTAACATGATCTTTTAGTGTCAGCTAAGTCCCAGAAAACTGGGAAACAAACAAAATATTGCTGCAATCTTTAAACAATTCTTTCCTACCTGTCAGCCTCCTTCCTTTTCCTGGAACAACTTCAATAGACATAACTCACCCTCTCCCTCTAAAATCTGATCTGTATCTACAGAAAGTTTCTAGAGTTCTAGATAATAAATTTGATTCTAATGATGTTATATTGCTGCTTCTAATTAGAGAAGAAAACCTGCTTAGTGTACGAGTCCTGCATCTTCATAAGTAAGTAGTGTGATGACTTTCACTAGATAAGGGAATACTGTGAAGCTAGGGCTTTCATGTATGACATTTAGGGTCGTGAAGAGTCCAAGTGTAAAGTGGGAATTTGGTATCAATATCAGAAGGTAGTAAGCAATTAAAAAATAAAAGCAAAAGTTGCTGCATTTGTCTCTGAAATACATCCAGTACTTTGTCATTTTTTAAACGATAAGCTGCTGCAGCTACAGTTATTGTATGTGTGTGTGACAGCTTGTAGAGATCTCTTAGCAGTTCGATGCAAGTTAGACCATTTTTCTTTTCAGTTGAATTATTTGGTGGTTTTTCTTTTTCAAATATTAGCAAATATTGGCATCTTTTTTACAAAGTAGAAATGGTTGCACATTTATTTATATCATAAATTTAGACATGAACCTGAGGTATACATCCCAATTTAAATCTACGGTATTTTAAAGTGTATTTTAAGTTTCAGTTGTATTTGCAATTAAATTTTCTATTGACTCAACTGATTCTTTGCCATTTTACTAAGGAGAGGTGGTAGCCACTCACAAGCAAATGGGTAGCAAATGAAATTAGCACAAATATCATTAAATAAACAACACAATCACCAAGCAGAGTGATTTGAGCCATGCGTGGGTTCTCTTTTCTCCCTATGATGATGGTACACTGCAGGAGCTCAGCAGAGTTCTCATGGGCTAGTGAAGGTGCACAGTTTGTACGGGGGTTGCATGGCTGGTTCTGTGGGACTGAGTCTGTGCAGCAGCACCCAGAACATGCCTCTGCAAGGGACTGAAGGGAACCAAAGGGTGAACAGTGCATGCTGTAGGCTTTTTAGGACTAGCAATGGGAAAGAACAAACCTAGCTTATCAATGAACGTGCAATGGAGACCATAACTGAAAGTCACAGATCTATATAAAAAGCTAGAAGGGCAGCTTATGTCTTTAATAGAAACAGTTCTTCACAGAGTGGAAGAAATTTTCATTCAAAATACAAGGATAAGAAGATGGGAAATATAGCAACACAAAAGACTGGAAGTGGAATCTGTAGATAAGAGAGAACAGAAGAAATGTTGGGAGAAAGGTTGGCAGTTCCGATGGTCCACCCATCCATTTGTTTTATCTCAGTCTCTCCTTCCCTCCTTTCCTCTTTCCCTCTGCCATTTTGATCTCACTTTCTCTCTCATGTACGCTATGAAGATGTCTGACCCTGTAAATATATCTGAGAATACAAAAAAAGTTGCATTTCCCATTATGACACAGACCACTTTCAAGTATTTTGAGTAGTCCCTCACCAGTGGCTGACGTGAATGTTCTAAGGTTTGTTTTATTGTTTGTTTCACATTGTGTTTGAATTATTTTTTGGATAATCGTGGAGTACAACCTAAACTAACCTACTATGATGTCTGAAATAGCGGTCAAATGGGGAGAAAGATGAAATAAATTCTCACTAGAAGTTCCCTTTGTGTAGATGTGGGCCAGATCTTCTTGTATATGCACAGGTATATGAAGGAGCTCTAATTTTTGTGAAGACCTACCAGAAATCCTACTGGGCAATCTGTTCTGTCAGTGAGCAGAACATCTGGGATCATGGGGCTTTTTTACTTTTTGTTGAGGAATCAAATGCTTGCTCATCAGAATCTGATGATTTGTGTCTAAATAATTTCAAAAAGTAAATTAGCCAATAAAAGTTTTTTGCCATCTTGTTTTCAAATGATCCCAAATACAGCTACTGAAATTCTGCTAGCTTCCTGCAACTTGCTTTCATAAATCTCATACACTTTTCTGTGCCTAATTACACATTCTAAAACTCCTCGAAACTCAAGCTCTGTTTGCACTTGTTCCAGACTGACGTCTAATTCTGCAATGCTACCTGTTGTTTGGGATCCCCCTTGTTTGCCTAAGTAAAAATTAAAGCTGTAAAAAAGCATTTATACTGTTAAGACTCACAGAGCTCAGTTTACCCCAGAGAGCTACTAGCGCATCATACACGTACTTCTGAAATAGATTTTCATTTTTTTAAATGCTTTTAACTTTACATGCTTACTCTCAGAACCACCTTAAGCATTTGAATTTGAACCACTATGCCTCAAAGTTCTGTCGTGGAAGAGACAATGAGGAGCAGTCATAATTTTCCTGTGATGGTCATGATTTTATAGACCTCCACTATACCCCCTCTCAGCTCTCTCTTTTCTAGACAAAATATATGGGCCCCATCTGATGCCCACCGCTATCTAGGTGAAGTCTCTTGGTCTGTGAACCAAAAGACAAAGTGCCTGATAGCATCTATAACTACCACCCTTTGAAATGGCCTGTGTCATCTAGTCTGACTTCAACTCAAAGTTTCTGCTTATATGCAGAGATGCGTAAGGAGGCCTGACTTAAGGCAGGTGTAGTGGAAATGCTAAGTCATGGCTTGAACCAGTGACTGAGTACCTAGGAGGAAGGCAGGGCCAACCCAGGGGAGCTCAGGTGCAAGCAGTGCACATGAGTGACCAGAAGCAGGGGGAGGAAGGATCCACCCCTTCCCAGACCTCATGTAAGGGTTGGCACTGGAGACAAGGGTATCTTTCTGGAGATCCCTGCATACCTGTGATCTGCTGAAGGTTAGCAGCTTCTTTCCCTTATTTCTGTGCCCATGGCTGTTGCATTTGAGCAAATCCTCTCTTGCTGCAGTCTGGGATCTTGCTGCTCTGCTGTCATTGTTGTGCTTTCTGCTGTGTTACAGCAGGGTACCAGCTGATGAAGCAAGCAATGAGTTGATTAATTCCTCCAAATTTAAATTTGAATGTTATTGAAAGGGCTTGTAGAGTTTTTTAAAAAGAAAAAACACCTCACTGGCATTCCTGACCATCAGGCAGGCAGAAGGAATTGTACACTGGAAAACTTATTATAAAAATAAGTGTACACAAAAATACACACAAGCAAGCACATAGTGTAAGAAAAGCCTTGGCAAGGATCTTAAAAATATGTTTAAGGAATGGTTACAGTAATGAAAATGTTGCAAATACAGTTATGTCAATAAGTATTTGTGAGAGTGAAAACCATATGGGCTTCTGTCTGTTTTAGGCGTTTGCAGAGTTCCTATCACAGCTGTAGTGCAGCTACACCTAGATATGGATGCTTGCTGTTGAGTCTGAACCACAAAATTGAGCATGTAAGGGAATGGTATTCAGGGGCAAAATAATATTGTTAGTAAGGGAGACTGATGTAATATTGTGGCGCAGTTACAAAATAAACAGTGCTTTAGGCTTCTGAGTGTACCCTGCCTTCTTGCTTGTCCTTGCTGTGGACAGAACCATATGTCCCAGTTGCTCTGGGACTAGGCCTAGTGGGGCAGCTGTTCCCTGCCCTTATTTCCCATCTGCGTTGGCTTTATCAGTTTGGCACCTATGAGTCCCTTCACTATGCGAAGTGTAGGCCTCTAACTAGAGAACCTCTCCAAGGGAATTGGAACTGGTCTTTGTTTTATCTATTTGCCATATATAGGAAAAAGGCTACAAAGAATAAGAAGTTCATATGCCTGAATCTGTTTTGTACCTTCAGCTTCCTTGCCCATGCACTGTGAATTCTTTTCAGCTTGGACACTATGATGTGGAACATGCTTTTGCTTCTATGCATAGCAATCCAACCTGATTCCCTTGTCTGTGGTGGGGTTATTTTCCTAGCCTCAGTACAACAAATAGCTGTAAATGGCTGGAGGGAAAATACCACTTTATTCCTGTGTCTGAATGCCAGAAGTATCACCAAAAGAAAGTCTCAAGATTATCCTTCTTGCAGAAAGACCTGCTAGTTGCTCTGTGTATTTTGGTCAAGAAGTAGAAAGATTTTGCCTTTCTTTCTGTGTTGGTCTAACAGGCAGTGTTTAAACACTGGAGAGGACTGAGTGGCACCTTTAGATGATTCTTGAAAGCTGTTGTCTTTAACAAGGTAAATTTGAATTACATTGTATGTGACTGTAACTGGGGCTCAGTGCTTTGTGTCCTGGGGCAGTGATGCACTATAATAGCTGTGTGTTCAGTCCAGGGAACCACAAGTGCTTTTCAGGGGCATGCAAATGTTTTGCAAGTGTGTTGGTCAGACTGTAGAAATTCCTTCTCATGAGATAGATTTTTCAATATGGTGATGGATGTGGAAGAAGTCTGTTTCTCTGGGCAGCTTCTGTCTTCTTGATAGCTGGATGTTAGTGCATGCAGGCTGTTTCTGTATGCAGTAAACCCCCTGTGAATGAAAACAGCCGTAATGCTACTATCAAATTATATATACCAGAGTGACATGATAGGTGCAAAGCTGTTTGTAATGGATAAGTTATGGTCTGGATTGTTTGATTATCTTCAAAAGCTGTGCTTCCTCACGAGAGAAAATCCTGTGGATTCCTAGATAGTGGGGAAAAAAAAAAGTTATTATTAGAGTTTATCTGCCAACTCAGACTTTGAAGATATGCCTATGTGTAAGAAAAGGGAGAAGAAAAGCAATTTTTTTCTGAAGTGACAAGTGACAACACCTCCTTTTTTTCAGTCCAGTTTCCCAGGGATGTCTTGTCCAAGTGGCCTCACACTTTCCCAAAATATTTTCTTCTGGCTACAGACCAAACACAAGAACTGTAGGCAAAAAAAATCTTTAAAATAAGACTGAAAGGATGTTGAGAGGAGGAAAAGATCTTTCAAACTTATCATTATAAATACTGAATGATATATAATATTGTTTATTTAGCTCCTAGGGCTAAACATTGTGATTTAAAATTTTGCTTGTGTTACAAACGTAAGTGATTTTTATAAGGGTGCTGTGGATGTTCTTCTGTCTTGTTGTCCCTGTACATACAGTATGTGGGGAATATCGGGTACAAAGAATTAGTGATACGGCAGATATTTTCCCATCTACATTCTGACAGTGCTCTATCCTCTCCTCCTGAGTGGGGAAGGTGGAGGGATGTGGCACTGGTCCGGGCTTGCTGGCCTCATTGCTCTTACTCACATAGAAACAGCAGCTGGTCCAGTAAACAGCACAGGGTGGTGTAGCTCTTTCATCCCCATGTTTTGATGGCTTTTCTGACTGGCTGTTAAAAAAGCCAAATATACCACTCTCAGTGATCATACATCGCAGCTGTTGCTTACTCTAGAAAATTCCACGATAGCAGCATCCTCAGAATGGACATGTGTAGAAGTGAGATCTTTAGATTTTATTTTGTTTTTAATTCTACAACAATGCCTAGATGCCTTAAGCAAGATCAAGCCCTCTTTTTTTTTTTTTTTTTTTTTTTTCTTGGCCCTATACAAAAAATGTAGTATGAAACAGTCTGTCCCCTGGGAAAATTGAAATCTTGACAGATTTAGTAATCTCTATGTCTAAGAACATAGCAATTAAACTCTTCTCCTTGAGGAGATCTGCTATGGAATGAAATAATACCTCCACTTCCCAGCCACTTTTTTTTTTGCAGTTAGGGAAGAGTGAAAGGAAGGACGTAGTTCAGCTGAAAAGGCAGCTTATTGATAGCTACTGGTGGAGATAAAGATGAGTAACAGCATTTAGGGATTTCTCGTAGTAAAATACTGGCTGGTGATGAAACTTCATCACTAGATGATGTGTAGCCCCTGCATATCAGCAATGTCAATCTCAAATAGGAACAAAACAATCCTTTGGGTCTGTTGCTGGATCTCAAGTGGAAGCTTTGGTTTTTAGAAGATCTGGGGGAAGAAGTGGAAGCCAAGTTTCTTTGCTTGGATTCTCTTTGCTTTTTATGGTTAGATTTCCTGTGACCAGCAGCTTTGCTTGAATGGTATCTTGTGGCTCTTTCCCACTTGTGGAGGGGAAGACGGCAAGTTCTGTGTCTGTCAGAGCCTGCTCTTCTGAGAAACTGTACACATGAACATTCATTCACAGCAACTTTACACATACAACAGTCTAACCATGTGTACTGTAAAACATGGAATCGAGTACTGTAGTACTCATACTTAACAATAGTTTTCTCACATAGGCATTCTTTAGACTGAATTAATTGAAAATGATGGTGCAAATGGGGGCAGAAGGGGCTTAGACCTGCTGAATACAAAGGAGATTCCATTTGTTGTGCCTGTGGTGTGTGTACATTGTGGCTTAGAGTAATTTATTCCATGTTTAAATATGTGTTCTGTTAAAATGTATGATGTGTTTAAGCTCCTGCCAACAAAATTTGTTATGAGTGACTTATGCTCTGATAGACACATGCTACTTGCCACTTACATTTCCCACATCTGTTATCTTCAGATTCCACCATGCCCTAATTTGGGCATAAATATCATTCTCCTTTTTAACAAAGGAATTAAAATGCTAAGCGAGCCAGAGGTGATTTTATTTTTTTTCCTCATGCTCTGCTGAGGCAGCTGTGTAAGGTGTGCAACTTGCAAGATGCATCAAAACTCCACCAAACATGGATGGCAAGTGATACTAGTGCAATTAATTTCTAAGGGTTTTCATTTGTTTTTAATTCTTAACAAGTGGATGAGGGCATGTCACTTGCCTGAAAACTGATTACAGACTGAAGTAGGCATGGTGACGTATTTGACAGAATATTCTTACCTGGAAAGCTTCAATAGTTGTAAGGCATTGCTATGGCATTATGCTACAGGAGAAGCAGCCTTAGCTGAGAGCAGCAGTGGGCATTTCTGCCAGCAGAGGCAGGCCATGGAAGAATGTTCTCTGTGCCCGTTTCCCTAGTTGTGCAGTGGCCTCTCTAGGAAAGAGAAATGTCTTTGCTCCTGTGATACCTGACATCACTGGTGGGCTAATTCTCTTGGGTGTTGTGATGCAGGTGTGTGTTCTTTTGGAACTGGAGGGAGACACCTTAAATCACAGGTCATGAAGTATTTGAAAGCTTTCAAATAGAGAAGTAATTGTTCAGAACACCTATTCCAAAAGTAGCTTGTTTTCTTTCAAAAATCTCCTGGGGCTCTTGTTCAGTTGTTTGTTTTCCTGAGTGCTTGTATTTTTCCCCCAAAGATTCATAATTATTCTGTAGCATAGCAGAAAAAAATAATTATAGGTGGAATTCCCCAGAAATGCCTTTCTGTCCAAATGCCACCAAAAGTCAATGGGTTTTGTGCTCCATATGTAGTGAAGTTCTGTTTAAACATCCTACCTAATGGGAAAAAAATCTATCACTTCAGTTTTATTGTGTGAGAGTTAGAGCCTGAGTGTAAGCTGTCTCTTCAGTAGGAAGGACAGAATGCCTTAAAAGATGTAGCTTTAAGTAGGGATCATGTCAGTTACAGCAAAAGTAAATGGCATTTCTCACTTCACTGTCAGTTGAATGAATGATGTCTATTCAGCTAAATGCTGGTAGCCATGGAGAGAAACAGCAGCTAATTGAAAGAAATGAAAAGGAATACACATGGGTCTTTCTGCTAGACAAACCAGTTCTGTCCAAGAAAGTAAAAAGCATGTGGTAACTCTATGCTGGCTTTTTTTTGCTTTGAGATAATTACAGTTAAAAAAAACACTGTTCAATTAACTATTTAATTCCACTATAAGAAATTGCGGTAGGGCATGGTGTGAACAAAGTAGTCTCTCTAAATGAACAGATGATGCACAGGAACTTTGTCTTCTTGCTGCCTTCTGAAATTTCTCTTTCAGTGTTTCCCACCACTATGCATGATTTTCCAGGGAGCAGAGACTAAAAGCTGCCAAAGGCAGCCAGCTTCTCTGACAGCTTTTTCCCTTCTCAGTCTGGTGCTGCACACCCAAAGTGCTCTTTCAAGCCCTGGGTATGATGCAAGAGAGCAAATATTTGTGCCATTAGATAGAAACTGGGAGAGGGGAGTGACTTGCCAAGCAACTCAGTAGAATCCTTTCATCTCTGGAGCTCTTGCATGGCTTGTGGATCTGAATGTTGATGCCTGGACACTGCTCTTCTCTAGAAAGGAATAAGTGAAATTAAAACAGACTAGGACAAACATCTTGGTCAGAACTGTGTTCAAGAAACTTTGAATGAAAACATTTCATAAATACGTGCTTGTATAGGTCAAAGTTTTTGGCCAAAGTAAATATTGCAGAAAAGCAACATAAAAATGATAGTCCGAAGTTTTGTAAATGAAACACTTGGTTTCAAAATGTTTCAGACATAAAAGAAACTAAAGATTTAAAGTGTGTTTTCAAAAACATTCAGAAAGCCCTTCTCATTAGACCCAAACAAAAAATAAGTTAAAATTAAATATGTAATCCCTTCTGGTTGTCCAAAAACTGAAGGCATGTGGCTTTTGATTCTCTTTCTGTCATTTTTAAGCCACAGGTCAGGTAATTGTACAGCCTGAATTAGTGGTTCTTAAATCCATATGAGCTCAGATGTTCTCTTTTTCTGGTGAATACCTCTATAATAAGCATTGCTTTTATTACTGCAATGATGACTGTAGTTACCAACACTAGCTTAGCTCTTTGTGTCTCTATGAAGTTGAAGCTAATGTGATGGTTAGAATATAAGTGGGAAAGGAAGTAAAACAGGATTTATTTACTTAGTTAAATGAGGTGGACAGCTATTGAAAGACTCCCACAAAACCATGCACCATGTGCTTCTCATGGTGAAACAGTTTCTTCATTTTCTTCTCGTGATAGTGTTTGATTGTATCCTTCATTATAGGAATAGTGTTTTCCATTTTTGCTTACCTTGTGCCTACAAAAGTAAAAGGAGGAAAGTAACTATAAAATAAAACAGGCAAGATAACTGACTTCTTTAAAAAAAAAAAAAGAAAAAGAGGGTGCCAACCCCAAATCTTGTACTTGTATGCATATATACACCTATACATTGAGAGAGTCCAGAGCTTGAGTGTTGTGGCTCTGGTTTGGCTTCAACTTCCCCATAACCCAACTTCAACTGTCTGGGGTCCCAATTACATGTAAAGTTTTAATAGGGAAAAGACATTGACTAAAAATGCTTTGTGAAGAGGTTATGAGAAAAGACTTAATGACTTAAATCTTGGCTGTGTTTAGTAGTTATTTCAGACGTGAAGCATCTGGCAACAAGAAATTTTCTTCATCAAAAAGGAAACCCTAGTTCATAATTTTTGGTCTGAGAATAATTTGGTTCTCTGTTAAATGCTACTCATTCTGCCAGCAAACAGCTGGCAGAAATGTTAATTAGTATTGGCAATTGCAGCACTGTATATACCAGCTTGAGTTTAGAAGAAATGGTGATGCTTTTAATCCTGTCTATTGATTAGATGGGATAACTGTCAGAGAAGGAAATATGGGAGACTTTCATTTAAAGTATCTGTCTTTAAAAAGTGTTCAAAGCTCCTTGCAAGCATATCCAAGCCCAGTTCTGATTTACAGTATGATTAGTGGCAGTAAGCAGAAGCATGACTTGGTCATAAAAATATTAAACATGAACTTAGTCTGTTTTAACCATGTATGTTGCTGCTGATTGAAAAATTCCCATAGACGTTGATTCATCCTGTTATTAGTGTTCTGTAGCTGGACTATCTTTTCAATGTTCTTGACTGGGAAACTATGTTTGATTAATACACAGTTGCTTCTAAACAAAAGTAGCAAGCATACTCACCAGCCTTCCAGGTGTTATTGGCATTTTGAGATGCCTCCATTTAGGGACATGCTCCAAAGAGCATAGTATTCAAAAGAATCAAGAAGGTACATATTAATTTGAGGTCTATCAAATTGTTACCAAGTGTCATCTGTCACTTTTGAGAAAGTGCCAGTGTGGCAGACGGATGCACAATTTTTAAATTCCAGAACTTGTACTGTGAGTGTAGTAAAGCAGATTCTCTGCAGCCTTAAATCCTGCATCTTCTCTGCTTATTTCTTCCTAGGGAGAATACCTTTTTATTATGACTTGCTGCTTCCAATTTACTGAATACAAACTTATTCTTTGATATTGCAAGTTTTCCAAAATAACAAAACATGACAGTAACATTATCTGTATGTTTTGCCAAATAGATTGGCTTCAGTTACCCACATAAATTTTCTGGATCTTTTGATCAACTCCTCCGTCCTTCTGCAAGTTTGCAATTCATGCCAAATACAGCATCCAGCAGCAGATAAATCTGAATTCTTTCATGTGAAATAGAGTAATTTTTATTCTCATTTCTGATAAATCTTTTGGGTATATTGTTATTAAAGCTGGTCAAAGAATCTATTCCTCAATTTTAAAAGATGTATTTTTCATTCAAGTAGTTTAATATAAGTTCTCAGAAAACTGTCTTACCAGTACCTGTTATAAATACTACAATTTTTCATTTCATAATTATGTGCAAATACATATTGCTAGCTTTTGTTATTTTCCAAATTTTTATTAGTTGGGGAAATTATATTTTTACTGCAGAATGAAATCTGGACACTGGGGGGAGAAAAGAAAGCTGACTCACTGTTCAGGAGAAACAAGTTCACCCACTGAAGTCAATGGGACTCTTGCTGAAATTTCCACTTATTACATCTAACAGAAATGGGCTTAAATGTATCCGGCTGCCTCAGTCAAGATACTTCCAGAAACTTTGTTGGAAGTATTGTTGCTAACAGTCTTCGTCAGGAACACTGAGTACAGCCGGAATACCTGTTAACTTAAGAAAGCTTAATTCAAACAGAAACAGGTGCAAAAAAGTGCTGAAAATGTCCAGGGTTGGAGAAATCTTACAGGGGAGAGAAAGAGCTGAGCCAGCATGGTTAGGCTAAACAAAGAGAGGGTTATGACTGTATTCTATAAATATATTTTTTAAAAGTGCTATTTCAGCTAAGGGAAATGCTAACAAAAGAACAGATGGGTATAATCTAACTGTGAGTGCAGTTATTCTGGATTTTAAAGCATTTCTCATTCTGAAAGAAAAGAGTTTGAGACACCTTTCCCCTAAGAGTACCAGGAGCAAAGCACAAGAAAAACCCAAGACTG